>NW_027527381.1:2239784-2314647 GCF_008692635.1 Crocuta crocuta
AAGGCAGTCCTAAGAGGAAAGTACATTGCACTCCAGGCCTACTTCAAGAAATTAGAAAAAGCACAAGTACAAAATCTAACAGCACACCTAAAGGAATTAGAAGGAGAGCAACAAGAGCACCCCAAACCCAGTAGGAGAAGAGAAATAATAAAAATCAGGGCAGAAATAACAATATTGAATTAGGAAAAAAAACAGTTGAAAAGATCAATGAAACCAAGAGTTGGTTTTTTGAAAAAATACAAAATTGACAAGCCTCTAGCCAGGCTTCTCAAAAAGAAAAGAGAGAGCACCCAAATAGACAAAATCATGAATGAAAATGGACTTATTACAACCAATCCCTCAAAAGTATAAGCAATTATCAGGGAATACTATGAAAAATTATATGCCAAAAACTGGACGACTTAGAAGAAATGGACAAATTCCTAAACACACACACATTATCCCAAATTCACATGGGAAGAGATAGAAAATCTGAACAGATCCATAACAAGTGAAGAAATTGAAGCAGTTATCAAAAATCTCCCAACAAATAAGACCCCTAGGACAGATGGCTTCTCTGAATTCTACAGACATTTATTTTTTTTCTTAAATAGTTTATTGTAAAGATGGTTTCCGTATAACACCGAGTGCTCATCCCAACAAGTGCCCTCCTCCATGCCCATCACCTTCTTTCCCCCTCTCCCTCACCCCAATCAGCCTTCAGTTTATTCTCAGCATTCAAGAATCTCTCATGGTTTGCCTCCCTCTCCCTCCCCAACTATGTTTCCCCTTCTCCCCCATGGTCCTCTGTTAAGTTCCTGCTAATCCACCTATCCATGCAAACATATTCTACCAGACATTTAAATCAGAGTTAATAACGATTCTTTTCAAGCTATTCCAAAAAATGGAAATTGAAGGAAAACTTCTGGACTCATTCTATGAAACCAGCATCACTTTGATTCCCAACCCAGACAGAGACCCAGCAAAAACAGAGAACTACAAGCCAATATCCTTGATGAATACGGTTGTGAAAATCCTCAACAAGATATTTGAAAATCGAATTCAACAGCACATAAAAAGAATTATCCACCATGACCAAGTGGGATTCATTTCTGGGTTACAGGGCTGGTTCAATATTCACAAATCAGTTAATGTGATATATCACATTAACAAAAGAAAGGATAAACACCATGTGATCCTTTCGATAGATGCAGAAAAAGCATTTGACAAAATACAGCATCTCTTCTAAATAAAGACCCTCAAGAAAGTCGAGATAGAAGGAACTTACTTAAACATCATNACAACCTCCTTGACCTCAACTGCAGCAATTTCTTAATTGACACATCCCCAAAGGCAAGGGAATCAAGAACAAAAATGAAGTATTGGGACCTCCTCAAGATAAAAAGCTTCTGCAGGGCAAAAGAAACAATCAATAAAACTAATAGGCAACTGACAGAATGGGAAAAGATAGTTGCAAATGACATATCAGATAAAGGGCTAGTATCCAAAGTCTATGAAGAGCTCACCAAACTCCACACCCGAAAAACAAATAATCCAGTGAAGAAATGGGCAGAAGACATGAACAGACACTTCTCCAAAGAAGACATCCAGGTGGCCAACAGACACATGAAATGATGTTCAGCATCCCTCCTCATCAGGGAAATACAAATCAAAACCACACTTAGATACCACCTCATGCTGGTCAGAGTGGCTAAAATGAGCAAATCAGAGGACTCTAGATGCTGGCGAGGATGTGGAGAAACGGGCACCCTCCTACACTGTTGGTGGGAATGTAAACTGGTGCAGCCCCTCTGGAAAACAGTGTGGAGGTTCCTCAAAAAATTAACAATAGAACTCCACTATGACCCAGCAGTAGTACTACTAGGAATGTATCCAAGGGAAGCAGGGGTGCTGACATATAGGGGCACATGTACCCCAATGTTCATAGCAGCACTCTCAACAATAGCCAAAACATGGAAAGAGCCAAGGTGTCCATCAACTGATGAATGGATCAAGAAGATGTGGTTTACCAATACAATGGAATACTACATGGCATTGAGAACGAATGAAATCTGACCATGTGTAGTAACATGGATGGAACTTGAGGGTGTTATTCTGAGCAAAATAAGTCATGCAGAGAAGGACAGATACCATATGTTTGCACATATAGGTGGGTTACGAGGAACTTAATGGAGGACCGTGGGGGAGAAGAAGGGGAAAAATAGTTGAAGAGAGGAGAGGCAAACCATGAGAGACTCTCGAATGCTGAGCACAAACTGAGGGCTGATAAGGGTGGGGGAGAGAGGTAGGGGTTGATGGGCATGGAGGAGGTCACTTGTTGGGATGAGCACTGTGTGTTATATGGAAACCAAGTTGACAATAAACTATTTAAGGGAAAAAATAGATGCCATATTTCAAATACATAGAAGTTATTTCATAATCTTAAATGATTAAACTAGTAATTTTCAATGAGGGCAGGACAGCTCCTAGCAGCATTTTAGAAATTTTTTGGAAGGTTTTGGTTGTCACAATGATTGAGGATGCCACTACATAAAGCATAGCATCTGATTATTTTTGTAGCAGCTACATATCAAACTACGTTTTAAAAATTACAACTTGTGGCACACCTGGGTGTCTCAGTTGGTTAAGCATCTAACTTGACTCAGGTCATGATCTTGTGGTTCGTGAAATTAAGCCACATGTTGAGCTCTGTCCTGACAGTTCGGAGCCTGGAGCCTGCTTCAGATTCTGTCTCTTCCTCTCTCTCTGTCCCTCCCCTGCTCACACTCTGTCTCTCTCTCTCAAAAATAAATAAACATAAAAAAAAGACGTTAAAAATTACAACTTGCTTTCTTTTTATATTTTGCAAATGTAAAATAATTACAACTATATTTTATAATTTATATTGTAATTAGGGCCTTATATTAATTTGTAGGTAAGTTACCTATGAATTTTATATCAGAATCATAATGGTGGTATTACAAAATATTTGTTTAAAAAAAGAGATGTTGGATGGGGTGCCTGGGTGGCATAGTGGGTTGGCTATCGGACTTCGGCTCAGTTCATTATCTCATGGTTTGTGAGTTCGAGCCCCATTTTGGGCTGTGCACTGACAGAGTGGAGCCTGCTTGGGATTCTCTCTCTCTCTCTCTCTCTTTCTCTCTCAAAAATAAATAAATACTAAAAAGTTTTTAAAAAAGGAAATATTGGGTTTGATAGGGTTGAAACTCTCTAACTATACATTAACTTTCTTAAGGGCAGGAATATCTCTTACTCATTTTTCTTTCCGAAATTCTAAACCATGTATGGTACCTAGAAGGTGTTCAATCTATAGTTGTTAGCTAAGTGAATGCTTTTTTCAGATATTCTTTTATTTTTACCATTGTGGAAATGAAAAAGGAGACATTTTAATAACTGTGTATCACAATAATGTTTTCACTGATTTTTGCATGCCTTTGAGTAATTTACTATTCATTAATAAATGAGAATAAAAGGCACACAGGATTGGTCCTAGTGGTGGGAGGTGAAACGGAAACTTTTGTGTCCTGGTGGCCAGACGACAAGAGAATTTCAGGAAGGGGGCGCCTGGGTGGCTTAGTCGGTTAAGCGTCCGACTTTCACTTAGGTCATGATCTCGCAGTTCATGGGTTCGAGCCCCGTGTCGGGCTGTGCTGACTGCCAGCCCAGAGCCTGGAGCCTGTTTCAGAGTCTGTGACTCCCTCTCTCTCTGACCCTCCCCTGCTCACGCTCTCTCTCTCTTCTAGAAATAAATAAAACATTAAAAAAATTTTTTAAAAAGAATTATAAAAAAAGAGAATTTCAGGAAGGAGGGCAGTATTATACAATTCAGTTCCTTGTTTTTGTAGAGATTAATTTATAGACTGAGAATTGCTTTGGTTTGTAATCAAATGAAGTTGATTCTGAATGTTTCCCTACATGGAACGTTCTGTAATCCTCATCCTTCAAAGTCTCCAAAGGAAGGAAAGAGGAAAGATAATTAGGAGTCAGGCTTAAGAACCTCCCATTCTTTACTCCTGTAAGTAGGAAAACAAACAAACAAATAAAAAAACACCAATTTCGTAATTCCAGTGTCACAGTTGTGTTCCCTGGTTAGTCGACTCTGAGTTCAGCAGGTAGAAAGTTGACCAGGAAATACTCTCAAGATTTACACCTGTAGATGAGAAGGAAAGGTAGCAGGATTGTGCAAAGGAAGAAGCTGAACTGTAATGGAATTTTGACAAAGGTCTAAGTTGACCCCATGGAAAGCACTGAAACTGAAGCCGTTTTGAATTTTTCTAAATGTCAGGGGTAGAGGTTGGATCTTTAGATGCCATACTAACTGGTCACTGGGTGCAGGTGCTCCAGGAAGAGAGCATGACCTTGAATGAGCTGGCTTTTCTCAGTAGAGAGGGGCTCATATGAGATTGGTGAGCCTCTAGCTCTCCCAGGAGCCAGAGGCCTAGGGACTGCAGGCCAGAAGGGGCATCAGGCAGGCTCATCACAGGGTCCATTTCACGTCAGATCTGCTTTCCTGGGATTCTGCTTAAAACTGGAAAGTGCACAAGAGATTCAAGCTTTCAGTGTTCAATGTTATAAGTAAAATAGGGCCTTGATATGGTTAGTCTCTCTCTGACTTGTGAAATCTTCCTATCTTCTCTTTGAGGATTTATGGTCTTGGCTTTCCTTTTTTCTTTTCTTTTCTTTTTTTTTTTCCTTGAAGAGCAATATGAAGAACGAGACAAATGCACTAACATCTAAAAAGTGGTTAACTTAATACCCTATCTAAAGCAGATGGAAAAGCATTTCTTTCCTGTCCTAATAAAGATAATTGTTCTCCTTTATAGAATTGAGGTGATAAAGTGTAGGAATTGTCAGAACAATGAAACAATTTTGCCTAAACACTGTCCTCCAATCTGCCTTTGAAATGAATTACCAAGTTAAGCCACCAAAGTGCACACTCAACTCCTTATTCTCTTCATATTTTGTTTCCTGTTTCAACCAGAAATTTTGTTTTCTCCCTCCTTGTCAGATACTTCTATGGGAAATTCTCATATAATGTCCTTAGATGATCTCCCACATGCAAATATGTTTTCCTCAGCTGGAAGACTTAGGCTCCTCATTCAAACTAATTCCAGCTCTCAGACAATTTAGAAGGCTGGTGTTTGTTTTCCTGACTAGAAGATTTCTGCTTTGGGGCCAGAAAATCTCTTCTTATTTCAATCCCAGCAGCTGAACAATTTGTGATACAATGGGCATAAAATAAGCAGGAAACTCAAAGTAATACTTCTTATGGTTTCGTTTGGCATAGAGGGTCTTTTCATCCTCTCTTCACACTAAGCATTTCTATCTATACAGAAAAATATATGAATTCTCTTTTCAATCCCCTTCATTTGTAGACCAGAATGTTCAGATTATGTTGAATTGAAAATAATGCTCAAAAAGGCATGTCCCATTTGTGTCCTGCTCAGATCTTAAGCTGTTTCTTGAACATCCAAGGTGTTAAACATAAATGTCTTCATTGGTTGGTTGTGTCTTTCTATTCAAACCTTAGGCTTTGATTTTTCCATGTCAGTTCTCTTGGTGTGACTTGGGAAGGCAGACAACTTAGGGTCACAAGATGACACAAAATAGGTCCTGGGTGGGCATCCAGCCACTTCAGAGAGGAGATGGTGGAAGCTGCAGGTAGGTATTTTTCTGTTTGGCTGTTTCTCTGGCTCTTTAATTTAGCAGCATTTGTGAGATTCAACCAGATTTTTTGTGTATAGGTGTAGATTGTTCACGGTCTTTGCCATGTTGGGGGTCATTTTTAAACCTTCCTTTTCACCTGTCTCTTGCTCCTATTTCGTTAGCAAATGCTGTCAATGTAATCTTCCAATATATTTCTAAAATCTTGCTCCCTCCTGCTATCTCCTCAGACCCCGCAGAGGCTCTGGCTAGTAGTACTTGCTGGACTGCGATAGTTGTATTTTAATGAATATCCTCACTTCCCCTCTCGTTTCCCTCCATTCTTGTCTACACATGCAGCCAATAGGACACCGCCCCCCCTTGCAAAAAAAAAGAAAAAGCAGATTGTAGCGTGTTAGTCATGAACTTGAAACTTGAAACATTTCATGGATTCCCAGTGTGTATTCCAGTGAGGGTAGCGCTCAAAGCCCCTTAGAATGTAGTCTGTGAGGCCCTGCAGGACTGGCTTCTGCCTAACACTGCCCCTCTACCCTCTTCTGCTACGTTCTCCAGCCCCATTTTGTGTGTCCAGTTCCTCAAAAGTAAAGCACCTCCCTGTTCTCAACTTTGATGTATTCTACTTTTGGGGAGGGGTATATTATTTTTCCTACTTGAATTAGTTTCCTACCCTCTCTTAATCTGGCAAATTTCTACTCAGTTGTTTCTCAGAGAGGCTGCCTTCCATGAGGTACCTGGTTCCATTAAGTCTCCTTGTCATTTTCACTGACAGTGATTGCCACATCTGACATATTACCATGTGATTGCTTAATGCCTCTCTTCCCAACTAGGCTGTGGGCATTTATGAGAGCAAGTCTGTTTTGTTTACTGTTGTATCTGCAGGGTCTAACACAGTGCCTAGTACATAATGGCAGCCCCCAAGTGTTTTTGGAATGAACAACTAGTTAAAATGGAGTTTCAGGGAGTATGACAAAGTTTACCAGAAAATGTATTAAGAGGGACTTTTCATTTACACCCCTTGATCTGAGGCTTTTCAGCTGAAAATAGATAAATTTAGTATCAGGATTTCTGAACACCTTCTGAACACCACAGCCAGTCAATATAAGCAACCATTCGCTTAATGAACTGCTCTGGCCAAAGCTCAACCTTTCATTTTAGAGAAATACAGCCCTTAAATTAGAAGCAGCATGAACACTAAGCCAGAGTTCCAGTCTGGAACTTTAAAGCTGACTACATCCATATGAGTCACATCTCTAGGCAACAGCATTCATCCCAGCCTCCTGTTTATGCTGTTCTTCTCCACCAGTATAGCAATAGGTGATATATAATTTATTAAGTGAATATGCAGTGACTAAAATGACAGATTAAGAAGTTGACCAAACTCTGGATTGCCGATGGCTTCTGAGGCCACAAGAGGGAGCTGTTTAAATTCTTGTTAAACAGGAACAATTGAAAGAGAAGAAATTTGGCAATCACGAGGTTGGCCAGATGGACACCTATTTATATGATATTGACTCTGGAATTCCACTTATTTTTAAACTACAAAAAATTCAATTCTTTTTATCTGCAATGTGATTTGCATTTTAAATGGTGTTGTTAAAGGCAGAGAATTGTTTTTGCTTTAAAACCTAATTTTAACTAGTATGAAAAAGTGTAAGTATTCAACTAAGTGACCAAGAGATGAAAATACCTTTCAAAATTAATCTTATCTTCTAAATATTTAATAAACAGCCTTAGGAAGGAAGGAAATAAGCTTTTCTTTAAAAAATTATGGTTTCTTCTTAATAGAAGACCATAGGGGAAGGGAAGGGGAAAAAATAGTTAAGGAGAGGGAGGGAGACAAACCACAAGAGACTCTTAAATACTGAGAACAAATTGAGGGTTGATGGGGGTGGGGAGAGGGGAAAATGGGTGATGGGCATGGAGGAGGGCACTTGTTGGGATGAGTACTGGGTGTTTGTTATATGGAAACCAACTTGACAATAAACTATAATTAAAAATCGGTTTCTTTCAGGAATTAGTCTAGAGAGTTTAAATATGTAAATATCTGTGCAAATCATCAGATTTTTAAGGAAAGTTTAAATGTTCATTTATTTTTGAGAGAGAGAGAGACAGAACATGAGCAGGGAAGGGGCTGAGAAAGAAGCAAGCTCCAGGCTCTGAGCTGTCAGCACAGAGCCTGATATGGGGCTTGAACTCACAAATGGTGAAATCATGACCTGAGCTGATGCTTAACTGAATGAGCCACCTGGGTGCTCCAATCATCAGATTTTAAAAAGAAATGTACAAATTGTTTCTTGAGAACTTATTCTTAAGAACACTAAAGTCTAATTATAGACATATTTACATATCATGGACTCAGTTATACAATAGCTACAGACATGTTGACATCCTCTTCACCCCAAGAATGCAGTTGAACTGCCAAAAGGGACAGGGCCCATGGGCAGAAGTATCTTTTTCTAGTGCAAAGCTAGTCAGGGGGCCATACGTGCATTGTTTGGCATCAAATGATGAATAGTAATAACAGCACTAGTAACATTCATTGGGTGTTTATATACACTGCCAGGCACTGTGCTATAGCATAGTTCATTAATTCCTCACAACCCTGTGAAGTAGCCACTAATTCTATTTTTATTTTAGAAATGAGAAAACTTGATGCTTAGAAAGTGACATGTAAGATCACAAAGCTATTGAGTGGAGGAGGCATGATCTGAATCCTCTTCCAGGGTTAGTTTCCCTAAATGAATTCTACTCAGTTGGCAAATCTGACTGTGGGTCAAATCACTGGTCCTTTGGGTAGAATGCTTCTTACCCTATAATGGGTTAAACCTATACGTCATCATCCTTATTTTGAACACCAGGATTCTGCCAAGATTCTCTTGCTCGCCTAAAATGTTTTGTCTTAAGAGGGGAGAAGAGAGCTTGTATAGTCATATAAAGTACATCTCTATCTGGGATGATTGTCAGTAAATAGAAAATGTGATAAAGATGATGGTTTTCTGCTGATTCATTCAGGTGATGTCAATCTACACAGAAACACAAACTTATCTGAATCATGAAGAACAAACACAACTTAATGTTAAAAGGGAAGCCATCAAAAATACCCTAAGCACGTGACTTTTTAAAAAATTCTTATATTTTCCTGTAGTTGTCTAGAGCCTGAGTGTGTGTTTTGAGTAAATATTCAAACATGTCCATTAGCAGAAATCCAAATATCATCTTTCTGACTCAAGGTGGGGCTGTGGCCCATAAAGTACAGGGGGAATAGGAAGGTCTGAATCCTTTTGTTAATGATTGTCTATCATCTGCCTACATTTTCTCTTTACTCCTACTCTCAACCCTATTCCTAACTGGGCTCTTTAAACACTTGAAAAACACTGCTGATTTTTCTTATGAGGCTATTTATGAGAAAATGGCATTACTGAATATAAAAACAAATGACCCATTCTCATTACTTAATTTTTTTGTAATGTCTCCTTAGGTCTCTATTTAAGTTTTCCATAAGAACTAGGCACAGAATTTGAATGATTTTTAAATAGGGACTGAAACTCATAGTGCCTTAAGATCTTATTATTTTCTATTGTTAATATAGGGTCAAGCTTGCTTGCTTTTTAATTTCAGTGGTTGACCAAAAGCCAGCACCAGGACTGAGACTAGGATATAATTTAGACCTGAGAAACATGTGTTCAAATATGGTAGCAGATATGAGAAAGTTCTCTGGAACAGGCTAAGGGTCACATTTTAGTCATCCCTTCCCCACAGGATTGCCAGTTTAAAAATAGGCTGTTCAATTAAATTTGAATTTTGGATAAGCAATGAATAATTTTTTTAGTATAAGTATGTCCTGAGTACTACACAGAAGGTACTTTTATTTAAAATTATTTATTATTTAGAGGTGTCTGGGTGATTCAATCAGTTAAGTGTCTGACTCTTGTTCTTGGCTTAGATCATGATCTCATAGTTTGTGGGTTTGAGCCCTGCATTGGGCTCTGTGTTGACAGTACAAAGCCTGGTTGAGATTCTCTTTCTTTCTCTCTCTCTGCAATCTCTCTCTCTCTCAAAATAAATACACTTTGAAAATTATTCATTATTTATCTGAAAGTCATATTTAACTGGATGTCTTATATTTGTATTTGCTACATCTGGCAGTTCCATTTTTCCTCTTTCTACCTCCGTTGTCAATGAGCTTAGTGGTTCAGAGTATAGGCCCTGGAACCAGATGGCTGGGATGACTTGCTAGTTGTATGACCTTCAGCAGATTACTTAGCTTCTCTGTGCTTAGTTTTTCTTATCTGTAAAATGGGGATAAGAATAGAATGCCCCCCACCTCAGAGTTCTGTCAGCAGCCCTTGGCACAGAGCACAACTTCCTTTACCAAAGTAGTTAAACCTCTTTTATGAAGGTTTCTATGTCACCAGAACTCTTTCTTTCATCTATTTTAAAGGATTGTAGATGATTGAAGATACAGCATTTTGTCCTATAACTACTGAGGCTAGGTCTTTGAAAGGTCCTCAGGAAGAGGGGGTAAGAATATTTATCTTTCTTAACACCCTGATCCTGTACACTTTTGGATGAACTTATAAATTTATTCAAAGATCCTGAGCTTGGAGACAGTAAATGACTTGGCCAAGGTCAAGCTTCACCGGTATATCAAAATGGAGGACCTACTCCTTAGGTAGGTGGGGCCTGAGAACTGGAGGTAAGGACGTATGTGATGTATGGAGATAAGGAGCCTCTTGTCATCTGTGTCCATTTGGTTGGCCCCTACTGCTCTCTAGGAGGCCAGAAGCTCTCACTTACTCACAGGTAATGGCAGGGAAGGGATCAAGAGCTCCCTCACTAGGGTGTGAGGATGGCAGCAGGCCAAACAGCCCCGCAGAGCTACCTGCGGGAGTTAATGAATCTTCTCAAGAGTCTCATTCACCCTCGGTGGAGAGATTTAAGTACCAGGGAGAATAGTTATTCGTGTAGAGCCCCAGTTATGTCAGAGGGACTGTTGAATATAAATTCAAGGTCTAATAATTTTTATTGTCTATTAACAGCTGAGATATTGAAGGTTTGTGAACACTGAAACCTTCAGCCATTGAGAGCTATGTGTCTGAAATATTGATGAGGCTTTCATGCTATTATCAGTTTTCTAACTTGGAAATCATTGAAAACAGGACAACAAAAATAAAACTTTTCTTTCCATCCTGTTATTTATACTAAAGATTGCTCTGTGGGACCATCAGAATAGAGTGCTCCTATTCTATTTCAAGCAAAGCCTAGAGAAGAGAAAAGAAAGCTCAGAACCTAGTCTTCAGGCTTAGCTTTGTCTAGAGAGGAAGAGGAGGATGAAGAGCATGGCCAGATATGAAAATCTGTCTGTCTCTTAGACATGTTAAGAGTGCTCTAAGGCTAGAACCTGAAGACATTAGAACTGGAGTGAGGCAGAGCTCTAATACTCTGACACCACCTGTCAGCTCACAGTCAAGGAAACCCAAGCCCAGGACAGTCTGGAGATTTTCACAAAGTCATATATCCAGTTAGTGGAACCTTGTTCTCCTCTCTCTCTGGCTTGTGTTGATTTTGTGACTGTGGTCACCCTCCATAAATGCCAAGCGGTTGTTTGCTGAGCACTTGGAGCTGCTAGAGAAGAGGAGCTGGAGGAAGGATGCAGTACCCTCACAGGGTTACATGTATCTTCAGGAAATGGGGAAACGGGTGGGATCGTTTTGAGAGTCAAGGTGGTTTTTACATTCAGTTTATATCTTCTATGAAGTGTGCATGAGTGGGTGATGGGCATAGTAGTAGGGAGTTGGGACAGGGAGAGTTTCAGTGGACCCCATACAAGAGAACAAACTGGTGGCTATCAGAGAGGAGGTGGGTGGGAGATGGGTTAAAATAGATGATGGGGATTAAGGAGGGCACTTTTGATGAGCACCGGGTATTGTATGGAAGTGTTGAATTGCTGTATTGTACACCTGAAACTACTATTATACTGAATGTTAAGTAACTGAAATTTAAATAAAAACAAAACAAAAAAAAGAAGCCTGAGATGATTTTCCTGTCCATGCAGTCCTTATAAACTGGTTGAGGGAGACAGAACAATCACACTTGGAACCATGAGAGGGTGATGACTCACTGTTATAGGCAACCAACTCTTAAGTGATGTTTAGAAGCTAAAATGTAGTCCATTTTTCTGATCCTCAGGTGAATCAGCTTCTGTGAGTCACTCCAGTGAGGAGAGCTGTTTTGTCTCAGTAAGATGGCATGTGTGGCTTATAAGGAGACTAGGAGTCTTAAATACATAGGACTCCTATTTAACGGTAGTCCACAAATTTTTATAAGCTTAAAAGTTTTGTTTGTAAATGGCTTCCATATGCTTATCTCAGGAATATGCTGGAAAATATTTTTCCAGTGGAATTATCATCATGCTTACCATTTTTTTTTCTTTTTCAGTTTTCAGATGTCTACTCTTTCCTCTCTTGTGTCTCCTAGGGCCATACATTTGTTTGTAATAGGGTCCTTTAGTATCACTTAAAGATAGTCGAAGATGCTATGCTGGTGCTTTATGTTTTACAAAGATAAGAAAGACATGCCTTTCCCTGATGGTACACAATGCCATGGGGGAGGGGATGGCAGCAGAAAGGAAGAAGGAGGGGATAAGACAGGTACATAGATTCCTTTACTTCAAGGCAGGGTGTATATGATGCCATAAGACAGGTATCCAAATATGCCATGTAAACTGGAGATTAAATCCACTTTGGGGCAACCTCAGGGAGGGAAAGAGAGGAATTGGGAGAGACTGCATGTCAAAGGTGACATTTGAACTGGTCCTTGAAGAATCAGTAAGCACAATGTTGCAAAGTGAGGAGTGGATTAGGAGTGAATGAATAGCTCAGTCTGGTTGGAAAGAGGGTTATTTGAGACAGTTGGTGGAGATAAGATTGAAAAAATGCTCTGAGAGTACTTTGGTCGAGGAGGCTTTTGGACTTAAGCTGATAGGCAACAGCAAAGCCTGGAAAATCCCTAAGCAAAGGACAGATATGTAGTAAAATAACTACCACTGCTTTTTCAGTGTGATCCCTTTTATTAGAAGTAAACAACACTTGTGGGGATGAGCACTGAGCGTTATGTGGAAACTAATTTGACAATAAACTATTTGTAAAAAAAAAAAAAAGAAATAATAAGTTTGGGAAATAAAATAAGTCCTTAAATTGAAAAAAAAAAGAAGTAAACAAATGGTAAACAAGCTAGCTGATATGGAGATCTTACTCACATACAGAAAGACTAAGTTGTGTTACACTTAACTGTATCTTCTATACTTTGTACAGGTTTGTAACTTTATATATAAATGTTGTTCATATCAATGGCATGAGGACTATAAAGTACTACTTAGGGAATCATTGAAAGAAGATGCATCAAGGTGGATGAATCAAGGAATTGTGCTAAGTGAAAGAAGTCAGATTCAAAAGATTATATACTGCATGAGTCCATTTATATGACATTACTTTTTTAAAAGCCTGTTTATTTTGAGAGAAAGAAAGCAGGAGTGGGGGACGGGCAGAGAGAGAGAGAGAGAGAGCGAGCACAGAGCCTGATATGGGGTTCTGTGGGGCTCGATCTCATGAACCATGAGATTATGACCTGAGCCAAAATCAAGAGGCAGATGCTTAACTGACTGAAACACCCAGGCACCCCCATTCATATGACATTCTGAAAAGGGCAAGATTATAGAGATGTAGAACAGATCAGTTGTCACCAGGAGTTAGAGGTGGGTAGAGGGTCTGAATACAAAGGCCAACAAGAAGGAATTCTTTGGGGATGTTGGAGTTGTTCTGTATCCTGTGTGTGATGGTGGTTATAAGAATCTGTGCATATGTTGGGGCACCTGGTCGCTCAGGTGGTTTAGCATCCAACTCTTGTTTTTGGCTCATGTCATGATCTCACAGTTGTAAGATTGGGCTCCGTGCTGGGTATTAAGCCTGCTAAAGATTCTTTCTTTCCCTCTCCCTCTGCCCCTCCCCTACTCTTTCTCTCTCTCAAAAAAAAAAAAAAAAAAAGGAATCTTTGCATGTGTTATAGCTCATAGAACTGAACATCAAAAATTCTTTCTGTATTTAATCTTAAAAATTAACAAGAAAGAAAAGGTTGAAAGATAAGGTTTCTAGAAATGATATTTTTGTTGTCTAATTTTTCAAGAACTGGTAATTTGTAGTATACATGGCAAGTCTATATATATGAATTTAGTTAGTATATAAATAATTATATAGTAACATATAATTGATTATATGTTAATTCATATTTAATTAATGAGAATATTAATTATCTAACTATGGCTGTAAGAAAAAACTTGCTACATATTCTCAAATATTCAGGAACTTTATTAGAGATCACATTAGCCCTGTTGTATAAATAGATGATACTCACGAATAGCATATTAATTGTTTTTACAGTGATTGCTCTTGAACTCTTGCATTTTAACATTTTAACACATTCTTCTTCCAATCTTGTTTATGTTAGAAATTTGCTTAATAAACTTTTTCATTATAATCATATTAAATGTAAGCCTCAGATCAGATTGGATCTCACGGAGTTTGATTTAGCGGTATTCAAATAAGTGAAGTGTGTTTTTGAAATCTGGTTGTTATAAGTACTTTTCTATCACTAGGGAATCTCAATGACCATTTTTCAAGGCATAATGACTACAGAGTGTAATTGAAATCAAAGTTTCAAGTCACATTATCAATGCGCTGAGGATGGAAAGTAAAGGGCTTTGTTTATTATAGACCAGGATCAAAAGGACTGACCTATTATAGATTAGAAGTTCCAAAATGATTTCATTCTGTTTCCTTTGAAGCTTCTTTCTGGTTACTCTAACTCACTATGTGTTTTTGACTAAAATAGTGGTTGATGACTCTCTTAAAATAACACATTGCCTTTTGACTTAAACCTGTATTTACTTTGTAGAATAATAGGTTTCAGAATCTGAGTGCTGCACTCCTCAACTCTACCATGATTACAGTTTGCATGTTAATAGAGGTGGTACTCCCAGCCAGACAGGGGCCCCCAACCAAATCTAACTTCTTTGAGAGGCAAAGGGTGGTAGCCACAAACCACATAAAATCCCATGGCATGGGATGGAATAACCAGTTTGGATGTCCATTGACATTTTTACTTTTGTTCTAATGAATGACTTTCACTGTTATAAAGGGCAAATATATGTTGTTAGAGCTATTTTAAAATTAGTAAAATTAGGTTGTGGAGGTTTTAAGGTCCTTACAATGTTCCAGGACACTGTCTTCATCACACATAATTTGAACATCTTCACTTATAAGCTTGATTTCTATGTCATAGTTTCTATGTCTGCCCCATTGTCATTGGGCAAAACCTTGCTTGGGCCTTCATTGTATTCTGACTGCCCCCCACCCTGCGCTCATTCCTTCATTTACACAGCTGCAGAGCTCACTGAAAAAGTGTGTGGATTTAAAACTCTCCAATGGATTCTTACTGTTTTCAGGATAAAATCCAAAATCTTCAACAGGACTCAGAAGGCTGGAATGATCTGGCCCTTGGCTACTCTAACAGGTGCATTCTGACTGCTTTAATTCTTCACTGCTTTAGTTCTTCCTTCTGCAGAGCCTTGGCACAGGTTGCCTCCACCTGGAACATGCTTTCTAGACTGCTCTTTCCCATCCAGTCTTTATATCCTTGATTGAGTGGCCCTTCCCAAAGGCAACCTCCCTGAACTCCCAGGCTGAGTCAGTTCCCTCTGGTATTAGTATTTTTTATTTCTCTTTATGAGCGCCTGTCAAAATTGTAATTGAGCAATTACTTATGAAATTATTTGTTGATTGTATTCCGTGATAGAATTGACCCCACACTTCTAGGGAACATTTCTATCTGTGTACTGATGTTTCTCCAGAGCCTAATCAAGTGTCTTACTCATAATATTTGTGCAATGAATATTTGTTAAGTGAATAAATGAAAAACCAAGGCTGTAACTTTAAAATTATTATTCTTTGTTTTAGTTAGTGCTATTGACTGAGTCCAGTGGTGAAATAAGTGGCGCAAGTGGATTCCAGCCTGTATGTCTGTGTGTCTCAAAATATTATCATGTATACACATCACCTGGGAACCTTTATAAACATATAGCTTCTTAGACACCATCCTCTGGTACAGAGGCCAGGAGTCTGTCTGTGAAATGAGAATCCTGGGTGATTTTGATGCAGGTGTTTGGGAACCACTCTTTGAGAAGCACTGCTGTGAGATAATGATTTTCACATAAAACCAGCCCAAGGGTTTGGATTTGGTGATCAAATCGATTATAGCCACCTTAGAAACAGGTTTGCAATCTTAAAGAAAATTTAAAAATAAACCTCTTTTATTTGAGTAGTAATTAAGAAGTGGAGATAATTGAAAGTTATTCACTATAAAATTGGGTTAGAATGCTGAATCTAAGTAATATATCAAAGGACATGATACCGTTCAAATTAGTAAACCAAAGAATGTTGATATATATAATAAGTATATAAATCAGCTATAATGACAAAATACTAATCTTTCCAATTAATCCTTTACAGAAAACCCAAGTCCTTTCACCTGCTTCCCTATAAGACCATGGGCAGCAGAGACATATAGTTCTCCTCGACAACTATCTGTCCAATATCTCTACTCTTATCTCTGGCACATACACCAGTGTGTGTTTTAGGTAGGGTGGTGATGGTTTTATACATCTTCTAGTATCATCACCCATTTCCATAGCAAGTGATAGTGATTCAAGTATCAATGGCAAGAGAAAAAGATCCAGAGGCAAAAGATTATAGTTTTAATTCTTTATTTAAGGTTGTTCCACTTAGGGCAAATACCAGGGCTGATTGGATCTTCTGGGCTTTTGCTTTAAAGGGATAGTGGGAGAGGAAGAATATGAAGGGTACAATTAAGGGAGCATGCTGTTTCTGATGGGTCTGTTTCTTCATTACATGTTTTGTTAGAGGTCCCATAAATACATTGCCTCTCATGTTTTCAAGGACTTTTAACATGATAACTATCTGGGCAAATTACCATCCTATTTAAATTAAGCATCCTTAAAGAGATCAATTCACTGTCTCCAAGCTAAATTCCATGTAACAATTATTGCCTGAGAGATTTCATGAGAGCTCCCAGGTTTGTCAGTGCTTTATACTAATGATATGATTCCAGGACTCGGCATCCAATTTGTATCACATAGCCTGCTGGTTGCAGTTTGAGTTAAAAGAACAAAGATGACATCAAAGGTCGTGTTTGAACTGTCTCTGTGAATATCTCTCTTCCTCAGTGCATTTGTATTTAAGGCTTTGGATCCCGAGATAACACATTTGTTTAGAAAACCATTGTTTCTTCTTGTACTTCTCTATAAATGCCTCTCTAAAACAGTAATTTTGTCTGTGTGTGTGTGTGTGTGTGTGAGAGAGAGAGAGAGAGAGAGAATAGTGAAATAGCCTTTATATTTCAGTAAGTCTTTTCAATACAGTGATCTCTTTCATTTAGTTGGAGGCCTGCCTTATAAATGAAGCTGTCATTGGACATGATTGATCATTATCCTTAGTTAAATTTATCCATAATAAGCTTTCAGTTAACAGGTATTCCCAGTGTTACTGATTGTTAAATGTCATGGGGTGCCTGGATGGCTCAGTTGGTTAAGCATCTGATTTCGGCTTGGGTTATGATCTCACAGTTCGTGGGTTCAAGCCCTGCATCGGCTCTGTGCAGACGGCTAGCTCAGAGCCTGGAGCCTGCTTTGGCTTCTGTGTCTCCCTCTCTCTCTGCCTCTCCCCTGCTTGTGCTCTCTCTCTCAAAAATAAAAAAATTAAAAAAAAAAGTGATTGGAGGGACCATATGGCAGGATATGGTGTTCAACTAGGAAAGATACAACCCTGGGAAATTAAGTTTCCCATGTACTTTTCCATCCGAACTAATCTCTTTAATCTTCAAGGGACATGGCCACCCTACTGGAATCCTGAGTCGTTTCCATTTGATAGAGATCAAAAGCTGAGACAATGGTAACGGGGGTGGGAATAAACATACAAGAACTATAGCTGGCATAGGTGTGAGACTCTAACCAGCAAACAGGCCTTCTAGGGGTAGAGCCTATTTCATAAACTTGGGTTTCTGAGGAAAAAAGATCTCAGACTTGCTTGTATCAATTTTGCCAATGAGGAGCTATCCAGGGTGCTAGACTCTTCCATGGGCGCTTGCCGACCATTTAGCTATGACCCTCTACAGCTGTTTTGTTACTCTGCTTGCCCTAACACTTGCCATTTTGTCAGAAGAGCCAATGCCTACTATCTGAACCAAATTCTTTCCTGCTTGACCTGGTCTGACCTATGCCTGAGCTGGCTTTACCTAACCTCTGCCTCACCTGACCTGTGCCTGTTATAGCTGTGACACTGTCTGCTGTGACAAATGCCATTGTTATACTCTAAGTCAATGGTTCTCAAACCTGGCTGTGCACCAGGGGCATGAGTAACATGAATCAGAATCTCTGGGAGTGGCTTCTGGGAATTTGAGGATCACTATGCTGGATTAATTTCTTAGTTCCCTTACCATGTTTCCTTTAAAAAAATTTTGGGGGGCATCTGGGTGGCTCAGTCGGTTAAGCGTCCGACTTCCGCCCAGGTCATGATCTCACGGTTCGTGGGTTCGAGTCCTGCGTCAGCTCAGTGCTGACAGCTAGCTCAGAGCCTGGAGCCTGTCTTCGGATTCTGTGTCTCCCTCTCTCTCTGACCCTCCCCTGATCATGCTGTCTCTCTCGCTCTCAAAAATAAATAAAACATTAAAAAAAGAAAAAAGAATTAAGTGTGTTTATTTTTAGAGAGACAGAGACAGCGTGAATGGGGGAGGGGCAGAGAGAGAGGGAGATCATGACCCGAGTAGAAACCAAAAGTTGGACGCTTAACCAGCTGAGCCACCTAGGCACCTCCCCATGTTTCCCTTTTTTTTTTTTTTTTATGATTATTTATTTTTGAGAGAGAGAGGCACATACATGCAGAATGTGAACGGGGGAGGGGAAAAGAGAGAAGGAGACATAGAAACCGAAGCAGGTTCTCCGCTCTGAGCTGTCAGCACAGAGCCTGACTGAGGGCTAGACCCCGGGAACCATGAAATTATGACATGAGCCAAAGCCTGATGCTTAACTGACTGAGCCCCTCAGGCACTCCCCGCCATGTTTCCTTTTAAAGATGTGTCTAATTCGTCTTATTTTTCTCTTTCATTGAATGAAAAATATATTGTAGTATCTAAATTTTTTCAGAGGAAACAGGTTTGCAACCTTAAAGAAAATTTGTTTCTTCCCAATTTCATTTGTTTCTGTTACAAATATTGGCATACTAAGTGGCCATCGTCATAAACTTTTATGTCCATCCCATATTATTTATCTGCCTAGCATAAATTCCTAGACATGTGCTAAGTGAAACAAAGAATACTGATGTCAGTATAGCTGTAGATAGTACCTACTTGCTCTTAAAAATGATATCAATTTTAAATGAAAATTTCACCATAACCTCGACTGTACTGAAGATTGTTATTAAAAATTTCTAGCAATTTTAAGTGAAAAATCATATTTTATTTTAATTCATTTGTCTTTCCTTATTAGAGAGGTTTGGTTTTCTTGATCCAAGCCTTCTGGTAAAGCTAGGCTCTGCCCCTATGTGCATCTGACTTGGTTCCCTTGCTAGCATTCCTTCTGTCCAGGGTTATGCAGAACTCTCCCCTTATGAATAGAGTGGTTCACCTGGCTCCCTTCACACCAGCCCGTCTTGAATGGTTCTCTCTCATTCTCTTCCCATAGCCCTACTTTTGCTATTCATTGACATCGGTCTTTGCAAGATTATACCCTTTGGCATATTGAAATTCTTTCCTTCAGCCGATAGATTTTTACTACATGCTTATTATGTGCCATATATTGTTCTAGACTGGGGGAAAACAGCAAGGAAAGCAACAAAAAATCTGCCTTATGGTGAGAGAGATGGGAAGAATTTTTTAAAATTTTTATTTATTTCTAGGAGAGAGAGAGAGAGAGACAGGGTGAGCAGGGGAGGATCAGAGAGAGAGGGAGACACAGACTCTGAAATAGGCTCCAGGCTCTGAGCTGGCAGTCAGCACAGAGCCTGACGCGGGGCTCGAACTCACGAACCGCGAGATCATGACCTAAGTGAAAGTCAGAAGCTTAACCGACTAAGCCACCCAGGCGCCCCGGAAGAAATTTTTAAAAAAATTAACATATAGTACCTTAGGTGGTAATAGGAAAGGGTGGAGAGTTGACCGCAATCAGAGAAATCTTTCCTGAGAAGATAATGTTTGAGTAAAGATTTCAAGCTTTCTTTATGTTTTGAAGGAGTAAATTGTGTAGTTTTTTTGAGGAAAGGGTCTTCTAGGCTGAGGGAACAGCAAGTACAAAAGCCTTGAGGCAAAACTGTGCTGTTAAGTTCCAGCAACAGGAAGTATAGCTTTTATACGTGAAAGTCCTGTTTTGGGAAGATTTGTCTGTCTGTGTGGTGCAGGACAGAGTAGAAAAGAGGGAAGACAGAAATTCCCAGTGGTCACCAATATCTGTTCTTTACTCTTGAGAAAACAGATAAATTTCATTTCCCTGACTTAGTTAGGTGCAGCCATGTGGCTGATTTCAGGCCAATGGAATGCAAGTGTGAATGATAGAAGTTACTTCCAGGCCGGGCCCACAGACACCATCATGTGCACTCACTCCTCTGTCTCTCTTCCTTTCTGCAGCAACTCTGGGGATGGTCCATTGATGAAAGGCAGAGCTGCAAGTTAAAGGATATGTTGGGTCCCTGACACTCCATGTGGAAGGTCACCTGTAGAAAACTTTTCTTAGACAATTGGTGTGTGACTGAAAAATACACTTTTTTCTCTTTATTAACTATAGTCATCATGCTGTACATTAAATCTCTGGGAGTTATTTATTTTATGACTGAAAGTTTATGCATTTGACCTCCTTCACCCATTTTCTCCACCCCACACTCCCCACCTCAGGCAAACACCAGTCTGTTCTCCATAGCCATGAATTTGTTTCTGTTTTGTTTTTGGGGTTTTTTTTTTTTGAGATCATATGATATTTCTCTTTCTCTATCTGAATTATTTCACTTAACATAATGCCTTCAAGATCCATCCATATTGTCTCAAGTGGTAAGACCTTATTTTTATGATGGAATAATATTCCATTGTATATGTATACACCATATTTTCTTTATCCATTCCTCCTCCAATGGATACTTAGGTTTCTTCCCTGTCTTGGCTATTATATATTGCTGCAATAAACATGGGGTACATATATCTTTCTGAGTTATTGTTTTCATTTCCTTCAGATAAATTCCCACAAATAGAATTGCTGGATCATATGGTATTTCTATTTTTAACTTTTTGAGGAACCTTCATACAATTTTCCATAATTCCTGCACCAATGTACATTCCCACCAACAGTGCACCATGGTTCCCTTTTCTCCACATCTTTGCCAACACTTGTTATTTCTTGTCTTTTTGATAATAGCCATTTAACAGGTATGAGGTGATAGCTCATAGTGGTTTTGATTTGCATTTCCCTGATGACTAATAATGTTGAGCACCTTTTCATGTACCTGTTGGTTATTTGTATGTCTTTTTTGGAGAAAGTCTATTCAGATTTTCTACCCATTTTTTATTTGGATTTTTTCTTCCTATTGAGTTTATGAGTTCTTAATATATATTGGATATTAGCCCCTTATCAGATTCATGATTTGCAAATATTTTCTTCTTCAGTAGGTTGCCTTTTTTATTTTGTTGATGGGTTCCTTTCCTGTGCAGGAGCTTTTTAGTTTGATGTAGTCCCAGTTGTTTATTTTTACTTTTGGTCAAATCCAAGAAGTCATTACCAAGCCTGATGTCAAAAAGTTTACTTCTTATTTCCTCTGGGAGTTTATGGTCAGGTCTTACAGTCAGGTCTTAATCCTTTTGAGTTAATTTTTATGTATAGTTTAAGATAGTGCATCAGTTTCTTTCTTTTGCTTGTGTCTCTGTTCAGTTTTTTCAACACTATTTATCGAAAAGACTGTACTTCCCCCAATAAATAATATTGGCTTCTTGGTCATAAATTAATTGACCATATATATGGGTTTATTTCTTGGTTTTCTAGTCTGTTCCATTGATCTATGTGTCTATAGGCTAATACCATACTCCTGATTACTATAGCTTTGTAATATAGTTTGAAATCAGGGAACATTATGCCTCCAGTTTTGTTCTTCTTTCTTAAGATTGCTTTGGCTATTCAAGGTATTTTGTGGTTTCCTACAAATGCTAGGATTATTGGTTCTATTTCTGTGAAAAATAGTTTGTCAAGTTGGTTTCCATATAACATCCAGTGCTCATCCCCACAAGTGCCCTCTTCCATGCCCATAACACTCCTTACCCTCCCCCAACCCCCATCAGCCCTCAGTTTGTTCTCGGCATTCAAGAGTCTCTCATGGTTTGCCTCTCTCCCTCTCCCCCACTATTTTTCCCCTTCTTATCCCCCATGGTCCTCCATTAAGTTCTTCATAATCCTCCTATACGTGCAAATATATGGTATCTGTCCTCTGCCTGACTTATTTCACTCAGCATAACACCCTCAAGTTCCAATCATATTGCTATTGGAGTTTTGATGGGGATTGCATTGAATCTGTAGATTACTTTGCAATATGGGTATTTTAAACAATATTAATTCTTCACATCCATGAGCATGTAATGTCTTTCTATTTGTGTCTTCTTTAATTTCTTTTATTAATATCTTATAGTTTTCACTGTACAGGGCTTTCATCTCATTGGTTAAATGTGTTTATAGCTATTTTATTCTTTTTGATGTAATTGTATATTTTCTTACTTTCTCTTTCTGATAGTTTTTCTTTAATGTAAAAAGATGCAACAAATTTTTGTATATTGGTTTTATATCCTATAATTTTACTGGATTTGTTTATTGTTCTAACAGTTTTTTGGTGGAGTCTTTAGGGTTTTCTGGATATAATATCATGTCATTTGCAAACAGTGACAGTTTACTTCTTCCTTTCCAATTTGGATGGCTTCTATTTCTTTTTCTTGCCTAACTGCTCTGGCTAGGATTTCTGATACCACATTGAATAAAAGCATTGAGAGTGGGTATCCTTGTCTTGTTCCTGGTCTTTGAGAAAAAGCTTTCAGTTTTTCACCTTTAAGTATAATGTTAGCTGTGGGATTGTCAAAGATGGCCTATATTATGTGGTTGTACCTTCCCTTTATGCCACTTTGTTGAGAATTTTTATGACAAATAGATGTTTGATTTTGTCAAATGCATTTTCTGCATCTATCGAGATGATAANTTTGTGGTTTCCTACAAATGCTAGGATTATTGGTTCTATTTCTGTGAAAAATAGTTTGTCAAGTTGGTTTCCATATAACATCCAGTGCTCATCCCCACAAGTGCCCTCTTCCATGCCCATAACACTCCTTACCCTCCCCCAACCCCCATCAGCCCTCAGTTTGTTCTCGGCATTCAAGAGTCTCTCATGGTTTGCCTCTCTCCCTCTCCCCCACTATTTTTCCCCTTCTTATCCCCCATGGTCCTCCATTAAGTTCTTCATAATCCTCCTATACGTGCAAATATATGGTATCTGTCCTCTGCCTGACTTATTTCACTCAGCATAACACCCTCAAGTTCCAATCATATTGCTATTGGAGTTTTGATGGGGATTGCATTGAATCTGTAGATTACTTTGCAATATGGGTATTTTAAACAATATTAATTCTTCACATCCATGAGCATGTAATGTCTTTCTATTTGTGTCTTCTTTAATTTCTTTTATTAATATCTTATAGTTTTCACTGTACAGGGCTTTCATCTCATTGGTTAAATGTGTTTATAGCTATTTTATTCTTTTTGATGTAATTGTATATTTTCTTACTTTCTCTTTCTGATAGTTTTTCTTTAATGTAAAAAGATGCAACAAATTTTTGTATATTGGTTTTATATCCTATAATTTTATTGGATTTGTTTATTCTAACAGTTTTTTGGTGGAGTCTTTAGGGTTTTCTGGATATAATATCATGTCATTTGCAAACAGTGACAGTTTACTTCTTCCTTTCCAATTTGGATGGCTTCTATTTCTTTTTCTTGCCTAACTGCTCTGGCTAGGATTTCTGATACCACATTGAATAAAAGCATTGAGAGTGGGTATCCTTGTCTTGTTCCTGGTCTTTGAGAAAAAGCTTTCAGTTTTTCACCTTTAAGTATAATGTTAGCTGTGGGATTGTCAAAGATGGCCTATATTATGTGGTGGTACCTTCCCTTTATGCCACTTTGTTGAGAATTTTTATGACAAATAGACGTTTGATTTTGTCAAATGCATTTTCTGCATCTATCGAGATGATAATTTGATTTTTATCCTTTATTTTGTTAATTTGGTGTATCACATTGGTTAATTTGTGGATGTTGAACCGTTTTTGCATCTCTGGTATAACTCCCACTTGATCATGGGCTATTATCCTTTTAATGTAGTGCTGGATTTGCTAATATCTTGTTGAGCATTTTTGCACCTATGTTCATTAGGGATGATGGCCTGTGATTTTCTTTTCCTGTGGTGTTCTTGTCTGGTTTTGGTATTAGGGTAGTGCTGGATGAAAAATAACTTCTATTGTGTTAAATCTATGAAAATATGTTTTTTTCTAACAATTTTTACAAATAGAGTAGGAAACGACAGGCAAGATGATTAGCTAGAAGTCTGTTAAGGGAGAATTATCCCTCTTTCTCTGAAGAAACTCACAAAGACTCAAGTATATAGTAAGATAAAATCATTTAAAAATAAGTAAGAAAGAGGAGAAGAAAAAACAAGATAGTAAAGTAAGATAGAGTAAATGTAGTATCCAGAGGGTTAGGTAATAGGGGCAGATAGAGTGGTTTCAGTAGGAATGGAGAAGAAAGAAATGGAGTGAATTCATGGCTCTTCATAAGAAAGAATGGAAGAATGAGTGGTGTCTTATATAAGTAAGTCAAAGATGACACCATGGTTCTAGGTTGGAGTGAGCAGTTTTAGTGGGATATATGCAGTGAAATAGATGTTTTTAGCATATACTCTACTCAAACTACTTTGGTGGGGCAGATCAAGTTCTCTTTTTGGTTAAATCCTATTTAAACTATTGGACACTATTTAAAATCTTTGGACAAAATTTACATGCTGTTTCTATCTTAATTCTTTTTTGATACCACTCTTTTCTGTTTTGATTTTTAATCCTACCCTGCTCAGCATCCTTCAGAGATTCCTCTTTCTTCACTCCCATTTAACTGTGGATGTTTTCCCAGATTTGGACTTTGGTCCATTTTTTATTATTCCATCCCACAAGGGTTGGATTTTTTTTAAAGGACCAGATGGTAAATATTTTAGGCTTTGTAGGCCATATGGTCTCTGTTGCAATAACTCAGCTTTGCTGTTGTAGTGTGAAAGCAGCCATAGTTACTATGTAAACAAATGGGCATGTCTATATTTCTATAAAAATTTATTCACAAAATAGGCAGTGGGCCAGATTTGATTCAAGAATCCAAATTTGATGACCCCAAATTTATACTGTCTTCTTGGTAAAATGTCAACTCCTGTAACTTCAAATACCATCCATGTGATAATGGCTCCCATATATATTTCCTTAGCACAAATTTATCTCCTAAACCCCAGAATACTATGTTCTACTTCTTACTAGCCACCTGAATGGAAACCCTTATTTTTAGTTTGGAACACATACCTGTCTCCCTCACTCTCCTCAATGAAGCAACATATATTCTTTTTCCTGAATTCAGAATCACAATGAATCATTCCCTCACCAGCCAGTCCAAACAGAGACCTGTGAATTATCCGTCACTTCTTCTCAGTCTGATTCAGCAACTTCCTTTTTTCTTTTTTTACTTTAGAGAGAGAAGGGGGGGAGGGGAGAGAGAAAGAGACAGAGAGAGAGAGAGGGAGAGAGAGAGAGAGAATGAATCTTAAGCAGCCTCCATAACAGCATGGAGCCCAACTCTGGGATATGACCTGAGCCGAAATCAAGCATCGGATGCTCAACTGATTGAACCACCCAGTTACCCCTCAACAACTTCCTTTCTAACTCAACACTGCTCTCCATTCTTGCTCCTTGAAACCTATTCTTCAGTCTGCTTCCAGAGTTATCTTTCTAACACATAATATGATTACATTTCTCCCATATTTAAAATTTTCAGTGAAGTGGGGCACCTGGGTGGCTCAGTCGGTTGAGTGTCCAACTTTGGCTTAGGTCATGATCTCATGCTCTGTGAGTCTGAGCCCCATGTTGGGCTCTGTGCTTACAGCTGGGAATCTGGAGTCTGCTTCAGATTTTGTGTCTCCCTCTCTTGCTGCCCCTCCCCCCTCAAAAATAAATAAACATTAAAAAATATAAAATTTTCAGTGAAGCCTTAGAATAAACTCCAAACTCCTTAGCATTGCATTCAAGGCCCTTCATCATTCAGCCCCTGCTTACTTCTGTAGCCTCACTTCAGGTTGTCATCTTGCAGCCCACACTGTGGCCACAGTGAAATATGGGAAGATCTCAAATCTTTCCACTATACCTTGTACTGTCATGTTTAGGCCTTCTCACATGCTGCATTCTGTGCCAGGAACACCTGCCTTCATATGCCAGTGACCCTCTAATTTTCCTCTACCCACTCCCACTGCTTTCTCTGGTATCCATTCTCATCAATATCCAGCCTTGAGTTTTCTTCTGGAAGACTTCCATGGACCTTTAGGGGCAGATCCAGGTTTTATGGGGCATGAAACGTATGCGTCAGGATTTCTTTTTATGACCAAGAATATAAAAATATTTATTATTTTCTTTTCAAAATTTACAAAGATGTATGGCCACATGAATATATTAGTGTGTGAGTATATTGCCTTTACCTCTCCTGCTATGGGCTTCACCTATATGTTCTCATCAATGCCCTGGGCATGTCACCATCACAACTCCTATCAGACCGCAGTGAATACATGGTCTGTTCATTTCTCTGTGCTCCATGCTAGACTATAAACTCCTTAAGAACTAGTATGATGTGCCCAGAACATAATAGGTCTTTAATAATTGTTAGTATAGTGAGTGAAAGTGTCAATGAGTACATGCATGGTATACAAAGATAGGTAGAATCCTGCCTTAACGTCAAGTTGTTTATAATGCAGTACTGAAGAGAAGGTCATTATCAAGGAGATGAGTTCTAGTATACATAGTTGTTTAGAGTTTAATATAAAATCCTTTCCTGATTAAAAAAATCTCAAAGGATATTGAGTGCACATTCTGTTTCCTTTTGATTACCACAAACCTTTAAGAAAATGCTCTAGTTACTATGTCTAATTTATTTTGTTGCACAAGTATATGCAAAATAACATTATGCTTTTTCATGATTGCATCTGTCTATAGAGAAAGAGATGAGAAGTGCTAGCATCTGTCCAGGAGACCTGGTCACAAAATGTAAATATAGTATATATTAAAAAACAAAGACAATATGTTTGACAGATTATAAACTGATTGCCTTGAAAAGTGAAAGCAAAGAGAAACAATCAGCTATGAGTCTTACTTTTTCTCAACCAATATGACATTATAAAATTATTTAAATGTGAAATGCTGAAAACACTGAGGCATTGCAATTATAATTAAATTATATACTGTATATTATTGGATCAGGAAATGTCTCTAATGTCAAATGACAAATGGCATACTTTGTGGCTTTCAGATACAAAGTGCATTTTATACATTAGGAATTATTAGAAATTCTTTGGGTAAGTTAGTAAACCTAATAAAACCTGGGACTCTTGAACTGAAGGTCTCATGTCTTCTCTGTATACATTCTCTCAAGAAAGCTCATGGTTTTGAGACTTTTGAATGCTGAAAGCAAACTGAGGACTGATGGGGGTGGGGGAGAGGGGAAGGGGGGTGATGGGCATGGAGGAGGGCACTTGTGGGGATGAGCACTGGGTGTTATATGGAAACCAACTTGACCATAAACTATTTAAGGAAAAAAAAGAAAACTCATGGCTTTAAAACTCATTAATATGCTAATGACTCACATACTAACACTTCTTGGCCTGACTTCTTCACTGGGCTTTAGACATGGATACCCAGTTGTCTACTTAACATGTCCACTTGCATAGCTAAGAGGCATTTCAAACTTAATATATCCTATACAGAATCTCTGAATTTCCCCACTCTACCCCTTTTCAGGAGATGGTACCACTTCCATCCAGTTATGCTCGTGCCAAAGCAAGGAAGAGATCCTTTGTTTCTTTCTTCCTCTTGTTCCCCACAGTCAATCCATCATCAAATCCTATAAGTTCTGTCTTCAAAATATATCTCATATCTATATGCCATCAACTCCTGCTTAGATTTTTGCAACAACTTACTAACTGCTCTTATGTTTTCACTCTTGCTCCTATAATTCATTCTCTATAGATCAGAGTAATTTTTTTAAATTGAACTATAGTTGACACACAATGTTACATTATTTTTAGGTGTGCAATATAGTGATTCAATATGTTATGTGTTATGCTATGTTCACCACAAATGTAATTACCATACAACACTATTAAAAAGGCATTCACTGTATTCCCTATGCTGCACCATTAATCCCTGTGATTTATTCATTTGATAACTAGAAGCCTGTACTTCCCACTCCCCTTTACCCAGTTTGTCCATCTCCCTATTTCCCTTCCCTCTGGAAAACATCAATTTGTTTAGAGTAATCTTTTTTTAAAAACTTGACTATTTAGCTTTCTTAAAAAATGTTTCAAATATTTATTTAGTTAGTTATATTTAAATACAAGTTAGTTAACATACAGTGTAATAATGGTTTCAGGAGTAAAATTTAGTGGATTCATCACTTACATATAACATTCCATGCCCACCCCAACAAGTGCCCTCCTTAATGCCCACCACCCATTTAGCTCATCCCCCCATGCACCTCCCCTCCAACAACCCTCAGTTTGTTCTCTGTATTGAAGAGTGTCTTATGATTTGCCTCCTTCTCTGCTTTTATCTTATTTTTCCTTCCTTTCTCCTATGTTTATCTGTTTTGTTTCTTGACTTCCACATATGAGTGAAATCATATGGTATTTGTCTTTCTCTGACTGACTTGTTTCACTTAGTATAATACACTCTAGCTCCATCCATTTCATTACAAATGGCAAGATTTCATTCTTTTTGATGGATGATTAATATTCCATTGTATATATATACACCACTTCTCTATCCATTCATCTTTTGGTGAACATTTGAGCTTTCTACATAATTTGGCTCTTGTTGATAATGCTGCTATAAACACAGGAGTGCATGTGCTCCTTCAAACCCTCTGTGCAATTGCTTTTGGAGGAGCCTCCATGCTGTTTTCCACAGTGGCTTGCACCAGTTTGCATTCCCACCAATAGCATAAGAGGGTTTCCCTTTCTTGGCATCCTCGCCAATACCTGTTGTTTCATGTGTTGTTAATTTTAGCCATTCTGACAGATGTGAGGTGGTATCTCATCATGGTTTTGATTTGTATTTCCTTGATGATGAGTGATGTTGAGCATCTTTTCATGTGTTTGTTAGCTATCTGTATGTCTTTGGAAAAATGCCTATTCATGTCTTCTGCCCATTTCTTAACTGGATTATTTGTTTTTGGGTGCTGAACTTGATAAGTTCTTTATAGATTTTGTATATTAATCCTTTCTTAGTTATGTCATGTGCAGATATCTTCTACCATTCCATAGGTTGCCTTTTCGTTTTGTTGACTGTTTCCTTCACTGTGCAGAAGGCTTTTATCTTGGCAAAGTTCCAGTTTTTCATTTTTGCTTTTGTTTCCCTTGCCTCTGGAGACATATCTAGTAAAAGTTGCTATGACTGATGTCAAAGAGGTTGTTGCCTGTCTTCTCCTCTAGGATTTTGATGGTTCCCTGTTTCCTGTATCACATTCAAGTCTTTTGTTCATTTTTAATTTATGTTTGTGTATGGTGTAAGGAACTGGCCCAGTTTCATTATTCTGCATGTTGCTGTCCAGTTTTCCCATTGTCATTTGTTGAAGGGACTGTCTTTTTTCCACTGAATATTTCCTCCTACTTTATTGAAGGTTAGTTGACCACAAAGTAATCCTTTAAAAGTATAAATCAGACCATGTCCCTTTCTCACCTGCTTAAAATTTTCTAATGTCTTCCCATCACAAGCTCCCTACCATGGCCTGCAAGACCTTACATGAGCTGGCTCTTGCCCACCTCTCTGACTACATCTTCTTCCTCTCTTCCCTGCCATTTTTCACTACATTCCCACCACATGAGTTACACCAAACTATCTCTAGCCTTAGGGCTTTTGTGTTTGCAGTTTTCTCTCCTCTATATCTTCTAATGTTTGGCTATCTCTTATTCTTTAATAAATAATAAGAACAAAATGAATCCTACAGTTTCAGAAAGGTCTTTCCTGTCCAACCTAAGTAATTTCAATCATATCATCTCTTTTTGTTTTCTTCAAGTGCTCACCACCTTGAAAGTATTTATTTATTTATTTATTTGTATTCTAGTTCAATGCCTAGCAATCTGAGCTGTAAGCTCCAGAGGACCTGATCTTTGTCTCTTACTCACTTTTTCGTAGCCAGTGCCTGGAATAGTGCCTGGCTCACAGTAGGCTCTCATTAAAATTAAAATTAAATTAAATCAAATTAAAATTATTTGTTGAATGAATGAATGAATGGAGAATGAATGAATGAATGAAGTTCCTATCCTATGCATAATCTTTGTACCAGGGTTCGGCTTTTTACACAAATGAATAGAATGATAATTTATGCCATCTGTATGTCTGTGGGAGGAGCAGCTTGGTAGAGTGGGGAAGACAGGAGCTCTGGAAGACAGACCTGGGTTCTGCAACTTGGCTCTCTATCTCTATCTCTGACTCTAACTATCTATCTCTATGTCTATCTCATCTGTCTCCATATATAAATGTATATATACATATATCAGTATATATGTATATATACATATATCACATATTATTACTCAGAATAATGATTAATTCCTTAATTCCTTAAGGAATAACTTTCCAGCATGAAACAGAGTCCTTAACAGTTTTATTTTATTGATATTAATTGGTATTAATAGGGTAGATTGATAGAGCTCACATAAAAAAATTGTCTCCTCTTAGACTTTTAACCCTGGGGGAATAAAAACCAACAAGCTTGCCATTCAAGACGTCCCTGAAGTTCATGATTAACAAATAGGTCAAGGAGGAAGGCACTGAGGGACCCTTTCAAAGTACTTTTAAATTCCTCAACTGTCAATCAGTAAATGGAATCTTCAAAATGAGGCCATTTCCACTTAGAAGCCTGTTGTACATTATCTTTCTCTTCCTTTTCTCCCAGAAGAGCTAATGAGATGTGTTTCTTCAGCAGCAGCTTTCAGGAAAGTCTGTTAGTGACTTTTAATTAAGATGAGTTTATTCTGCTCCATATTTTGAGAGTTTTTCTTTTGGCATTTGATAGGTAGTCTGAATCACAAAATTAGAATTTTACTTTGTAAGGTATCTTGATATTATTTAGTTCAAACTCCCTTGTGCATGTTTCTCACACATATGAAAATGATACTGTTAATTTTTAATACCATTTTCAAGTCTTAGAAAGAAAGAATTATACTTTGCATACTTATGTGCCTTGCCCACCAATGTTGTAGACTATGAGCTCTTTGAGGGCAAGGACTGTCTCATTTATTTTATATGCTCAGTATCTGGCATGGGACTTACAATAAATGCTTGAAGAATGAATCATTCCTAATATAGTAACTTTGGTAATTAGATAAGTTAGTGAACACATAATTGTTTATAATAAAATAAATGTATAAAGTCATAAACAATCTAACCATTAAAAATGGTTTTAGCAGGTTTGGGGAATCTAGATAAAGGATTATAAGAGGTCAATGTAAGTATATACTTTTTCACAGAACTTCAGGTTTCCTATACTATGATACTAACTTAATATTTCTATTGGTTAGATAAACCACATCTTCTTGATCCATTCGTCCATTGATGGACACTTAGGCTCTTTCCATGTTTTAGCCATTGTTGAGAGTGCTGCTGTGAACATTGGGGTACATGTGCTCCTATGCATCAACATTTCTGTATCCCTTGGGTAAATTCCTAGCAGTGCTATTGCTGGGCCATAGGGGAGTTCTACGGTTAGTTTCCTGAGGAACCTCCACACTGTTTTCCAGAGGGGCTGTACCAGTATAGGAGGATTGGGAGGAACTTAACGGAGGACATTGGGGGAGAAGAAGGAGAGAAATGGTGGGGGAAAGGGAGAGAGGCAAACCATGAGAGACTCTTGAATGCTGAGAACAAACTGAGGACTCATGGGTGTGGGGGGGAGGGGGGAGATGGGCATGGAGCAGGATACTTGTGGGGATGAGCCCCAGGTGTTATATGGAAACCAACTTGACAATAAACTATTTGTAAAAAATATATATATATATTTCTATTGNTATATATATAATATATATTATGAATAACATTTGACTGAAAAGAGAAAACAGTATAAATATAATTACTTATGTATAATTATATACATAATTATATTACATATAATATATATAATTAAATTCTATTTACACTCTGATTTCTCTTTTCAGTCAAATGTTATTTATACTCTGGTTTCTCTTTTCAGTCAAATGTTATTCATAAAATTGATTTTCTGCTCTGTATATTATCTGATTATTACCATATAATTCACTTCACCTTCTAAAGAATTCAGTTTGGAAGTTATGTTTTATCTCCTTATTCTATACCTGCAGACCTCCGTTATATGTTTCCATATTATGTATCATATGGTTATGTACCACCATATTATTTGTGATGAAACTAATGGTACAGAGAGGTTTAATAACTTGCACAAAGCCACACGGGTAGGTAATTGGCAAAGCCAGAACTCTAAACTAAATCTGACTCTCTGCACTAAACTTTGATGGTTTTGCCCAGAGAGCTGACAGGGATTTGAAGATGACTTAGTCATATGACTTAATGTTACAGATGAGGACCCTGGGGCTAGAGAGACCATAACACAGCTCTCAGTCACACATAGCTGGAATTGGAGATTCCAGAATTGGAATTGGAATTGGAATTGGCAGAATTGGAGCCAGAGCTGGCTGTCTTCTGATCATGGAGCATTAATGCCTCATGATGTTGAATGGGGCCAGAACTAAGGAAATGAAAATGCAGGACTCAGAAATGATGTGGGAAAATAGTCCATACTTACAAGCAGTATTAGTAGCAAAGGAGATGCAGTCAGATTTGTATTTTATTTTATTTTATTATTTTATTTGTTATTTTATTTTTTAGATTTGCATTTTAGAAATATCTCTCTATCATGGCATATAGGATGGATTGAAAGGAGCAAACAGGTGAGAATGATAGGGCATATCCTAAGACATATCATGGGGGCAAAGTTAAAAGGGATGGATTAATGAGGTATTTTAATTTATTTTTTCAACAAATGGAGAACAGAATTGGTGGCTTAAGGAAAATCTGGGACTAAAATTGGATTTTCCTAGCTCGTGAATAGTGGCATTTTCAGTGGCACTTTTTTACACTTTACTGCTGTGTTTCATTTCATTTTGTCTCCTCAGATGGATTGGAAGCTCCATCTATCTTGCTCACAATTATAGCTTTTGTGCTTAACACAATGCTCAACACACAGTAAGCACTTAAATACTATTCAGTGAATTAAATGCATATTTCAGTCTTCTGAGATCTTTCAGGAATGAGGTAGTGTCTTAATGGATATTTAACTACTTAGTGTCAAAGCTTTATCCTTCAACTTGATGGTATCTAAAAATATATTATTCAAGTTCAGTGTCACAAACAGTAGAATGTTTATAAATTTTCTTTTTTCTTGATGATTCTTACACATCCAGTTGCTTGGTCACTTTAATTTTCATGGGTTGTTAGATCTTTGAGAGTAGCAAAATGCTGTATTTGTCAGATAACTAAGGTAATGCCACTTCAGCAAGACTATTGCCAACCTCCCAGTTAAGAATGGGAGGTCATAGTGGCGCCTGGGTGGCTCAGTTGTTTAAACATGTAACTTTGGCTCAGGTCACAAGCACGCAGCTCATGAGGTCGAGCCCTGCATTGGTCTCTATGCTGACAGCTCAGAGCCTGGAACCTACTTCAGATTCTGTGTCTTCCCCTCTCTTTGCCTCTCCCCCATTCAAGCTCTGTCTCTTTCTCTCTCAAAAGTAAACAAACATTTAAAAAAATTAAAAAACACATTTAAATAATAACAAAGAATGGGAAATCCTATAATCCTACCAGTCATGAAAGATGGAAAGAAATGTTTTTGCAGCCTGCAGACTTAAGCCTTATGTTTTAGAATAATTCTAAGGAGCAGAGAGTTAAACCTTTAGGTTTCATGGAAAGTATTCAGCAATTCTGGGCAATGCAAAAGAGGTATAGAGGAAGAAATGGTCCTTGTTTTCAGGTACAACATTAATAGGCTTTTATCTGGAATATATTTTTTGCTATTAGGAAATCTGTGTTCTGAAGATCAAATGATGCTGGCAAGAATAATATAGCAGATGAAAATAGGAGAAAGAGTAAGAAGTATTGATCAGAGAGAAAGTGTTACAAATAAAGGCTTTTTCCCTGAATAATAATAATAATAAAAAGATGGCATTTGAATTGAGCAACTAACTGATAATCTGGACTACTAGCAAACCTCTGATTTTTCCAATGCATTAGATACTTAAATTGATTGTGGGAAGCATTGTTATTTGCACATTTATTATAACTGAACTGTTCCTTATATGTCCAAAAATATTTTAGACATTGTAGCTATTACAGAAAATTTATTGTATCTCTTTGATTCAAGTCAAGGACAGGCATATTTTATTTTTTGAAACATTACAGACAAAGAGGAGTAAAAGTAATATAAATATACTGTAGTGAATCAGAAGAATGGAAATAACTATTGAATTAGGGAATCTACTTTATGTCCCTAACATTATGTAGGACTGACTGCATCCATACTGTCTCAGATCGAAAGGCACCAGCATGATGTTAAAAACTTTAAAGGGTAAAAGATTTCCCTGTTTCCACAGTGTTTTCAGTTTAAATAAAATTGAGGGGATTATATGAACCAGTTAGGGATTGCATAACTAAAGTATAGGGTATCCTCAGGCTTTAGCATGGTACCTCCCTGTCTTAGACCAGTTGGGCTGCTATAACAATTTCATACACTGGGTGGGTTATAAACAATAGAAATTTATTTCTCACAACTCTGGAGGCTGGGAAGTTCAAGATCAAAGTGCCAGTAGATTTGGTGTGCGGTAAAAGCTCACTGTGTTCTAACATGTGGATGGTGATGGGAAGCTCTCTGGGGCCTCTTCTATAAAAGCACTAATCTCATTCATGAGGGCTCCATTTCATGACTCAGTCACCTCCTAAAGGTCCTACTTCCAAATACCATTACACTGAGAATTAGGTTTTAACATATGAGTTTTGAGGGGCTCAAACATTCAGTTTGTGGCACTCCCATAATGAAGAAGGATGTGTGTGAATCTGCATGTGTGCATGTAGATGTGTGTCTGAGAGTATGTGTGCGTGTTAACTCAGACCAATGCTCCTGTACAGGAACATGAGTAACTGTGAGCTGACTATATTATGATTACTAGCATTATATCAGAGAATTACCACTAACAAAGGCTGAAATCATAACAAGGACTTGGAATTCTCTAAAGTGAATAAATTAAAATTGCCCATATGGGTGAGGATGCATAAATATCTTTCATAGGCAGAATAGCTGGCTGTCTCTATGGGCTTGATACCGTTTGGTGCAATTAACGTGTGGCATCCCGTTTAGCACTTACAAGAGCCCTAATGAAGTTGCTATCACCTGCCTGTTGCAGATTAAAAAAAAAAAGAAAAGAAAACTGAGGGAAGGATAAATTAAATCTCTTGCCTGAAACACGCTATTTGTTAGAGTCAAGCCAGGTTTGAACTAGGATGGACTGGCATTAGAGTTTTGAAACACTGTTGTTCTCTACCTCCTAGGAACTTTTTGATGAATTACACCAAAGAGCATTTGTGAAACAAAGATGTGTAGAGCACTGTAGTGTCATGATAATTTGGTAAGTGTCCTAGGATCCAGTAATAACTCTTGAAGCTGGCTGGGTTGCTTCACCGATGTTGAGCACAATCATAGAACTGATAGCACATTGAGGAAGATGTCAGCCATGAGACTATTTGAGGAGAGGCATAGAGCCACTCTTAGTGTCTTTTTGGTAATGAGATGCAATATATTTTAATAATCCATGAGCACGGTAGGGGAACAAGACTTCACCGAAACAACTGTTTATATATTTGTTCTTAGTTTAGAAAATGTATTTTGTAACACACAAGATTTAGTTGACTTTGCTAATTTAGCTGTGAATTTTCAATATGATCACCATGTCATTTATGTTGTATCTCACATAAGGAAGGTCTTTTAGAAACTAGTTTTTAGTTTTGAAAAAAAATATTTCATTCATCATTTTAGATACTTTGACATTTTCCCCTTCTTTTTTGTTTTTAAACTTTAACCTTTTTGAGATTGGTCTTGAACAAAGGTAATTTATGTCTTATAATTATCATCTGAATAATCAGTATCTCAGTTGTGAAGTGGTATCCAAGCTGGAGTTCTCGATTTCCCCAGCCCCCCATGTTTCCATAGCTGTAGTTGAGCCCTACAATGCCATCCACACTATCCATACCACCTGGGAGCACTCTGTGCCTTCACAGAGACAATGAGGCCATCTATGTATGACATCTGTTGTAGAAACCTTGGTATTGAACACCCAACCTATACTAACCTGAATAGGCTGATAGGTCAACTAATGTCCTCTATCACTGCTTCCCTCAGATTTGATGGACCCCTGAATATTTATCTGACAGAATTTCAGATCAACCCAGTGCCCTATCCTCACATCCACTTTCCTCTGGCCACATATGCCCTGCCATCTCTGCTGAGAAAGCCTGGCATGAACAACTTTCTGTAATAGAGATCATCAATGCATGCTTTGAGCCAGTCAAACGGATGGTGAAGTGTGACCCTCACCACGGTAAATACTTGGTCTGCTCCCTGTTGTACCATGGTGATATGGTTCCTAAATATATCAATGCTGGCATTGCCACCATCAAGACCAAGTGTATCGTCCAGTTTGTGGACTGGTGCCCCATTGGCTTCAATGTTGGCATTAATTACCAGCTTCCCATTGTGGTACCTGGTGGAGACCTTGGCAAAGTACAGTGAGCTGTGTGTGCCACTGAGCAACACCACAGTCATTTCTGAGGTCTGGGCTCACATGGACCACAAGCTTGACTTGTTATATGCCAAGAATGCCTTTGTTCACTGGTATGTGGGTGAAGGCATGGAGGAAGGAGAGTTTGAGGCTTGTGAGGACATGGCTGCCTTTGTGAAGGATTAGGAGGATGTTGGTGTGATTCTATTGAAGGAGAGGGCAAGGAAGAAAGAGAGGAATACTAAAGTTTAAAAAGGAGACAGCTGGGTGGCTCAGTCGGTTAAGTGTCTGACTTTGGCTCAGGTAACGATCTCACAGTTTGTGGGTTCGAGCCCCGCATCGGGCTCTGCGCTGACAGCTCAGAGCCTGGAGCCTGCTTTGGATTCTGTGTCTCCCCTCTCTCTGCCCCTCCCCCACTCATGCTCTATTTCTCTCTGTCTCAATAATAAATAAACATTAAAAATTTTAAAGTTCTAAAAGGACAAAGGTGCAGCATAAAGATGCTGCTTTTACAGAGAAGATTATTCTGTTTTAAACATTGAAAAGTTGTGGTCTGACCAATTAATTTGTATGTAGCAATGTGTATTTTCACATACAATTACTGACCTATGCTTTTAACCCAGTGCTTTGTTACAGCCTCAAGCTGTCCATTTCTCTGATGAGTTTGAATACAGTAATCCCTGTCCTAAATGAGGGGAAAAAAAGATGCCCTTCTTATAAGCTATCTAAAGCACTTTGCAAAAATGACAAACATCTTACCTTTTATGGTCCCTGAAAATGGTTTTCGATTAGTTAACAACACATTCTAATGTTTACTCCATGTGTTAAATACGGTATTATATTTCTAACCATAACAATACTAATAGTGTATTAGCTAGTAGTTTGTTGATAGTTTATATTTCTGTTCAAAGAATCTTACCTTTTCTGATGTTTCCTCCTATGTGGAGGAAACTATGCTCATTATAAAATTTCTAGCTCTTTCCCTCCTCTCATTCGTGTCTCCCCAGGGAGGAAGAATGATTTAATCTGTTTGGTGAGTTTAGAAGGAGATATTGGGCACATGTAACCCAGCTTCTTCCTCTCGCCCTTCCTCAGAGGAGAAAGCTGCCTCCTCAACTTTTCCGTGCCATCAGGACAGGCTTGAGGTGATGTAGTTTTGCCTGTGATTGTACTGGTAAGTGTCTCATTCTAGGATCTGGTTTTAGGAAATCTGTTTGCCTGCAGATAAAATCTATCTCCATCAACCTAGGCTTTATCAGTAAAACATGGAATATTTTGACAAAAGCTGACTCTGTCTTATCTCTCAATTGGTTCACAACTCAAGGTGAAAGAGAAGTCCCAGTTATCAGACCACCTCACAGTCCCAAACGTCTTTGTGTCAGTGGGCCAAGTCTTAGGACATTAACAAGAAGTACAGTTGGTGAGAACAAGCTATATGTGAGGGTTGAGGTTTCTAGCTTGGTGTGTGTGTGCCTTTAGCCTTGGTGACTCTGGAAGTGCTGAACATGTTTGATTTTCACCATGGTGAGTCGCTGAAACTTGAGGCAGCTTTGTCCACCATTAAGAGGCCACTTATACAGGTGATCATGTTTCTGTAGATGTAGGGATGCAGGCGCCAGAGTTAATGCTGAGGCATGGGCCTTTGGCAAATATGTGGGGATCTTGGAAGGCAGACTGCTGAGGGTGCAGGTTTTATGCTAAGCAGGCAAGGCTGAGGCAAGCATTTGATTACAGTGAAGAGTCTTCCTCTAGGGCCTTTAACTGTTAGGGGGCAGGGCAATATTTGCCATTTGAAAAATGCAATGCAGCTGGCGTTTGCATGAGCCAAAGAGCAATAGTGAGGGTTTACCTTTAACTAATGTGCCAGATCTCAGTAGGCAGGTGGATCAGCTGCCCTAATTTCTGTTCTGTTCTTATATTGTTTTGACTAACTTCACAGACAAGGAAGGGAATGACTGATCTTGAATTCATGTGGTTTGTTCACAGCAAAAGAAGACAGCCATAAAAGACTATAGCCTGTCTGGTTCTCCTGAGATGATCTTCAAAAGCCAGGCATAACTGACTTATAATGACAGATACCAGAATACCTGGTTTCTTTAGGGCATTATCAACTGAATGCGGGCTCAGAGGAGCCTTTTGCGTTGTTGGAAATGTTCAATACCTATGTATTGGCTACTCTGTTGTATACATAGATAAAAATTGATTGAAGTGTGCACTTAAAGGGCACCTGGGTGGCTCCATCAGTTAAGCATCTGACTTTGGCTCAGATCATGATCTCATGTTCATGAGTTTGAGCCTCATATTGGGCTCTGAACTGTCAGTGTGGAGCCTGCCTGGGATTCTCTCTCTCTCTGTCCCTCCCCAATGTGCACTTGCACATGCACTCTCTCTCTCAAAATAAATAAATTTTAAAAAGTGTGTATGTAAAAGTTGTGTACTTTATTATTTCTCAATTTTATTTTATTTTATTTAAAAACCTTTTTTTTACATTTATTTATTTTTGAGAGACAGAGCATGAGCAGAGGAGGGGCAGAGAGAGAAGGAGATACAGAATCTGAAGCAGGCTCCAGGCTCTGAGCTGTCAGCACAGAGCCCGATGCAGGGCTTGAACCCACAAACTGTGAGATCATGACCTGAGTAAAGTCGGACGCTTAACCGACTGAGCCACCCAGGTGCCACTATTATTTCTCAATTTTAAATGAAAGAATTTATCTGGATAGAGACGCACAGGGAGGACTTTTCAGTGAAAACTTAGCAGCATGTTCCCAGTCTAAACTATGTGCCTCTTCAAACCATGAGAGACTCTTGAATGCTGAGAACAAACTGAGGACTGATGGGTGTGGGAGGGCGACGGAGGGAGATGGATATGGAGGAGGGCACTTGTTGGGATGAGCACTGGGTGTTATATGGAAACCAACTAGACAATAAACTATTTGTAAAAAAATGAAGATTTAAAAAAATAAATAAATAAACTATGTGCCTCTTTTGGTCCCTTAATTCCTATAGGATATACACCTACTGGGGGAAAGATCTTCTCAGATTCTCTGATATCTTACCATTTCCAAGTTTATTTTTAAATTTAAATTTATTTACATTTGATGCCTTTTTGATCCCTTTTGACTACTCTGGAGACTCAGCTGGTATAAGTGGTGTAGGAGACTCATCTGGTGTAGGGTGCTGACCCTAACATATTCTTTTTTTTTTAAATTTTTTAAAATGTTTTATTTATTTCTGAGAGAGAGAGAGAGAGAGAGAGACAGCGTGAACAGGGGAGTGTCAGAGAGAGAGGGAGACACAGAATCTGAAGTAGGCTCCAGGCTCTGAACTAGCTGTCAGCACAGAGCCTGATGCGGGGCTCGAACCCACGACCTGTGAGATCATGACCTGAGCTGAAGTCGGACGCTTAACTGATTGAGCCACCCAAGTGCCCCTGACCCTAACATATTCCTGAGTGTTCCTACATGACTAGGTCAATCCAAGTTTGGTGCTCTAGGTGTCCCATCTTCGGGTAGGATGAGTCCTTTGCCCATGGGTCTGCACCAAACATAAAATATATATGCTATATTGCAAATTCCTGCACATATCAACACTCATCTAAACCAGAGTTTGGCAAACTTTTTCTTTATAGCACCAAATAGCCAGTATTTTACACGTTGTGGGCCACATGGTCTTAACTTTTCATGAAAGCAGCCATAGAAAGCACATAAATAGACGAATGTAGCTGTGTTCCAATAAAACTTTATTTACAAAATCAGGTGGTAGGCTAGATTTGGCCCATGGGCCAGGTTAGGTGGCCTAATGCCTGGTCTAAACCATGCAATCATCCTGAAAAATTGACAGGGAAGAGATTATTCCATCTTTTTTGTTTTGTCTTTGCAAATAAGGAGCCTGAGGGTTGGCAGACTACATGAGCTTCCTGGGTTATTCATGAACTAGTGAGTGATTTCCAATGAGAGCTCAGATGAAGAATTATATTCATGGCACTGAGATTCTGAAGTTGTGTTTAAAGGCCTGTAGGGTGAAGGTCATGTCAGATAGTGCTTAGCATTCAATTATTTATAGTCAATAAATATTTTCTTATTTGAACAATTTTGTGTGACTTTGGGTCTTGAAGTGTCTTCCTAATCTGGCTTCTTAATGAGGTTATAATCAGGCAGTAGTAAGTGTGTTGATAAATAGCAAATTGGAAATCAAAGTTAAGATTCTGATCTTTTCCTGTGGTTTATCTATACCATGGAATACTACATGGCAATGAGAAACAATGAAATCTGGCCATGTGTAGCAACATGGATGGACCTTGAGGGTGTTATGCTGAGCGAAATAAGTCAGGCAGAGAAGGACAAATATCATATGTTTGCACGTATAGGAGGATTAGGAGGAACTTAACTGAGGACCATGGGGGAGAAGAAGGGGGGAAATGGTGGGGGAAAGGGAGAGAGGCAAACCATGAGAGACTCTTGAATGCTGAGAAACAAACTGAGGACTGATGGATGGGGGGGGAGGGGGGAGATGGGCATGGAGGAGGGCACTTGTGGGGATGAGCACTGGGTGTTATATGGAAACCAACTTGACAATAAACCATTTGTAAGGAAAAAAAAAAAAAGATTCTGATCTTTTCCAACCTAGCTATGTAACTCTAAGCCACTTAACCACTCTGGATGAAGCTTCATGTAGGACTCATTCCTAGGTATCTAAATTTTAAAAAAGGCCACCTAAAGAGGGCAACATTCTAACTTTAGTGGAGCCAAATGATACACAGATGAAGGAGATGATTCAGAAAAGCATCTCAGATCAAACCATATCAATATCATTACCTTATTAATTAAGAGGCCCTGCCAGTTACATCCCATCCTTCTGAAGCCAATAACAGGGCAGAGAGAGTTTTTTCAGATCAAGAAATAAGATCAGAGGAGACTGGGAGGCTCAGTTGGTTGAGTGTCAGGCTCTTGATTTTGGCTCAGATCATGATCTAATGGTTGATGGGATCAAGCCCTACATGGGGTTCTACACTGACAGTGTGGAGCCTGCCTGGTTTTCATTCTCTCTGTCTCTGTCTCTCTCTCTCTGTCTCTGTCTCTCTCTCTCTCTCTTCCTCTTTCTCTCCTTGTCTCTCTGCTCCCCCCACCAAAATGTGTTCACACACTCTGTCTCTCAAGATAAATACATGAACTTCAAAATAAAAGAAATAAGATTGGTCATTGTTAAATACTCTCCTATCAAAGGATGTAAATATACATTTCCTCCCCCTCAGTGCTTCTGAGATCCACCCAGGAATTAATAAACACTCATTTTTTCCATATTTATGTAAAGGAGCTGACAGGAAATTGTTTGAACTGTTGCTTTATTGCCTTTACTTAGATTTTATGAATTAAACCAGAATTCACAAACAAATGTGTGCTGCACCATGCTGACCCAGGGGCTCCATTTGAACTGTTCATGGTTATTACTTTGTTCTTGGGATGACTCTTAACTTTCAGAGGATGTGAAATGTAGCAAAGAAACTAAGAAAAGGAAGGAGAAAATTGTTTTTGTTGTCTAAATTATCTACTGTTTGCTTGCTGCAAAAAAATATTTTAAGGAAAATATTTGTGATTACATTATCCTTTGTTATAAAAGAAATGCAACACCATGCTTTTTCAAAGAAGCTTGGCCAGTCTGAACATCACAGTGTCACTGGGGACCTCCATGGGGAAGTGAGACACAGAGAAAGAATGGCAAAGGGGTGATGAAATTTCACTTCTTTCTTCATGAGTTCATTTACGGCCTTGTAACTTTCACTTAGCACCAGCCCTGCAAGGTATAAATACTCCTCTTTTGCTTATTCTAAGGGCATCTTGATAGAAACATATTCACTATATTTGTTCTCCTCTAAACTATTCCCCATCTAAGGAATCTTGCTCATGTATAAATCTAATCATGTCCCTCAGTTACTTTAAAATCCTCCAAGTGTTCCTCATTGCCTAGAGGAAAAGGTATATACCCCTTAGCATGGAACATAGCCCTTTCATGATCTGGCTCTCCTCAACTTTTTAAATGTTCTATTTCCATGTGCATCTTGAACTGCAGCCAGTCAAAATGGACTCTGACCCAACATGCCAAACTATTTCCAGACTCAGTGCCTCTCCCCATGCTCTGACTTCTTCTTCGAATACCAGTTCTCTAAGTATTTCCCTAAATCCACAACCACTCTGGCTCAGATATCACCACCCTTGGGAGGGCTTTTTGACTTTCATAGTCAGAGATAGGAATTTGGATGTCTGCAAAAGGGTAAATTTTCCTTGAATGTCAGTCTCTCTCATGAGGGTTAGTGTCCTCTAGCAAGGGTTATTCACTTTTGTATACTTAGTGCCTTACATAGTGTAGAGGGTTTTTTTTATTAAGCTTATTTATTTATTTTGAGAGAGAGAGAGAAAGAGAGCATAAGTGGGGTAGGGACAGAGAGAGAAGGAAAGAGAATTCCAAGCAGGCGGCATGCTGTCGGCACAGAGCTCCACTCAGGGCTTGAACTCATGAACTGTGAGATCATGACCTGAGCCAAAATTAAGAGTCTGACACTTAACTGACTGAGCCACCCAGGTACCCCTACATAATGTAGAATTTTTAAAATGTGTGTTAGAAAGAATGAATTACTTCTTTATGGAAGAAGATAATTTTAGATTTCTAACATTCTGCTTCATAGTATTAATACCACAAATAGGGTTTTAATTTTTTTCATGATCTTTAGTTTTACTTTAAAAATTTCTTTTTAATTAAGGCAAAATTGACATGTACATATGCTTTTTTAGATGTCTAACATAATGATTTGATTTTTGTATATATTGCAACATGATCACAATAAGTCTCCTTAATATTTATCACCATACATAATTACAAAATTTTTTTTTCTGGTGATGAGAACTTTTAAGATCTACTGTCTTAGCAATTTTCAAATATGCAATGCATTATTGTTAACTACAGTCACTATACTGCACATTACATCACATGACACTTATTTTACAACTGGAAATTTTTACCTTTGACTCCCTTCACTCATTTTGGTCTCCTACCCCCAATTCTGGCAACCACCAATCTGTCCTCTGTATACACGCAGGAGTTTTTAGAGCATAGAGACTACGTCTTATTCATCTTTTTGTTTCTTATACTAACATAGTGTCTAGTGGTAACAATAAATATCTGGTGGATGAACGGAAGAGAGAGTGGTTAAATGGATGATGTGGTAAAACGATCCAGTGGATACCCAGGGCTCAACCTCCATTCATCATTGTATATGACAAAAGAAATCCTGAAGCCTGTCTGCATTGCCAAAGACTCAGAACTCCTCTCTCTTTGGATGAATGTCTAATGAGATGACAAAGGGGATCAGAGCTATTGCTCAAAAGCTGGGCTAGGATTAACACAGTAAAATATGCAGTTGTGAAGGCCTTAGTTCATTTATTTATTTAACAAATATTTATGGAAGCATGAATTCTAATATGAAGCTTATGAGGGCAGATGTGTATCAGAACTCAGAATTTTTCAGATTTTAGAATACTAGTGTATCACATAGCATGTAAAATGGGATGTAGGGCAGCACTGTGTAATAAAACCCATTAATATTTCTGCAGAATAGTGTATTTACATTTAGAGTACATTGTAGGATAAGTGAAAACTGTAAATAGGCTTATGCCAGCTCAGGTCAGGTTTTGACTTCAAATGAGTTCAGGTCAGATCCATTTTTGCTGCCAACTGTGTTATGAAACACTTTCCAATTTCAGAGAGTTTTGGTTTTTGGAATTGTGGACAAGGGATTGTAGAGCTGCAACAACATTCCTTTGAAGTTTCCTTCAGAAAAAGAAATTTAGAAAAGTATCCAACAAATATATACTCTATCAGTGATTCCCAGCATGGTTTATTAAATAAAAGTCATCACAAGAAATATCATTAACATCCAAAGAAACAAGAATTTAAATGTACTTTTTATTAAAAGATAAACCTCTTATGTGTTATTCGTAACCAGTAGCAAAGTAGATTAGTAGGATAGAGGTTTTCTAATTCCAGAGCAGCTGTTTCTTGCAGTCTTTACATATGGAAAAAAAATTGTTGAAGGGCAGGGCCATGGGGGCAGCAGTCAAGGAACAAAAGGAAGTAGCTGCAATTAGAGGTTGTGCTGTTCCAGGGTCTGGTAATTAAATTTGCACTCACTTGTGAGTGCTCCAGAATTATTATGTTTCCTGTCATTTAACGCTGGACATTCATTTATCTGTGCAGGGTCCATTCCTTCACAGCCCCACCCCCCCAAAGTAGATACAAGGAACAAGTATACTGTGTAAATGACAGAGAAAAAGATTTTCTCAAAAAGTTTAAGCCTCATTGTCACTATCCAGGTAGTGTCTAGAATCTTATGACTAGAGTGAAGCCCTCATTAAAAGCTGTTAAGAAAGGGACACCTGGGTGGCTCAGTTGGTTAAGAGTTCAATTTTGCCTCAGGTCATTGGTGAGTTTGAGCCTCTAGTCTGGCTCTCTGCTGTCAGCATAGAGCCTGCTTGGGATCCTCTGCCCCACCTCCTGCATCTCTGCCCCTCCCCCTCTTGCGTTCTCCCTCTCTCACAAAAATAAATTTTGAAAAAAAAAATTTTAAAGCTGTTAAGAAAACTACCTAATATTTCCCTCAATTGTTCTGGTTCCTAAAACTTTAAACTGTTCATCTTTAGTCCAACTCTCTTGGCTTTTGTGGGGAAATAAAGACTCTGTAGCTGAGCTACTTTTTTGAAGAGCTTCTTCAGACCTTACCAAGGAGTCCTGTTTCACAGAGAAGAGCTTGACACACATGCACATCTTGCATCCTCACATGGAGTAGGATTGTGTGACAGTCTAATGGTGCAGAGATCATTGTGTCTCAGCAGCCTCTCCCTCCCGTTTCTTCCTTTCCTTGTTTTCTCTGTCCCTGCACTCCACCCTGTCAGCCTCATGCTCTTTCTTCATTTAGTCTCTGCTTTGATCAGTGACGGTTTATTAACTGAGATCGTCAGGGTTGACCTGGAGAATATCTTGAGTCTTTCACCAAAACAGTATTTTTCTCCTTGCACCATGTGCATGGACTTATCTGTCAGTCTCTGTTCTGAGTTTTCACTTAAGACCAGACACAGCTGATTCTCCTTGTTTATGTTGATATGAGGTTAACCATGACAAGGGGAAGAGAAGAAACTTTTCCCACCACACTTACATTTAGAATGGGCAACAGGAAGAGAGATGCTGCTATGTTTATCTAAATATTCAGACACATAAGAATGTACAGCATACAATTCCACCCTCCACCCCCCACCCCACCACCTTGGGCTTCTAGCTCTTCATTTGCTATGATGGTACTGAGACTTTTAGGAGGAAAGAAAGGATCACCTGTGTCCAGGGCATGTACAGTAAGGGAATTTTTTAGAATCTAAACATTGTCTTCAATTAAGAGATGAAGGGCTTTGCCCTCGCATAGATTTCAGCGGTCAAAATGGGTGGAAGACCGACTTTCACAGGGTTGGGTGATCTAGATAGACCTAGAGACATTCATCTATGTGTGAGGCTGGCCCTTGAAGAGAGCATATCTCTCTGGGCTCCCAGCAAGAGCCAGTAGTAGCAAGTGTCAGCTGCACTGGAAACAAGCTTTACTCAACTCTTTCAAAGAAGGTGTCAGTTATTATTGAGCATTTGTTAAAATCTGAGCACCACGACTCCCAGGCCTCTTCTAAGCAAAGACTTTAGAAAAAGGCCCTTTGGGAGTAATGAGAGCAGCAGTCATTTATTGAGCACACACAACGCCAAGTACTGAGCTAAGCAGTTCACATGGATTCTTTAATCTCATCCTCACGATGCTTCTATGAGAGGGGGACTATTAATATCTCCCATTGGGCAGATGGGGCTGCTGCGGCCTAGAGGAGTTCAGTACCTCCTACAAGGTCACACCGCTGCTCAGTAGGGGCAGACAGGCTGTCTGCAGAGCCCCACATTCAGCCCTGTCATGTGTGTGATGTAGGAGAGCTCTGAATCATAGCCTTTTGCCTGATCCTGTGCCAGTTGAAGACAGAAGAGGGCACAGGGTAGTGGCAGCCAAAAGAAAAGATGACCTTGGTCTCTTGACACATTGAGCTGAAAAGACAGTCTCTGTGTTCTTAGTCTGTGTAAACAACTGTCTGATAATAAAAATGCATGGATCAGTGAAAGCAAACATTTTAAATAACCCTGCAGAGTGGAAAGAAAAGCAAAGCGAACGGATGACTCTTTCTTTAGGCTTTGTCTATCACTGCAGGTTAAGTTGCTGGGTCCAGGGTGGGGTCTGAAGTCTGCCACATAACCCTGACCTCATTTTCTTTCCACATCTTACCAAGATTGACAATGTAAATAGTGGAACAAGAAAAACAGGATCCAGGTCCAGGTGGAGGATAGGAAGCAGCAAGTGAAAGAAGTGAAGCAGAGATGAGACTGAGGCCCTCCCAGGAAAGAGGTCTGGGGGCTCTTAACCTTCCTTGTGGGTACAGACAATTATGCTTTTTCTGTTTTATATAAAGTGCTATAATACTGGAGGTTCAATTGTCTCTTTCTGTTAAGATAGCTGCTCCTAAGCCCTTTAGGAATGAAAATTCTGCCCTAGACATGGGTTGAGAATATTCTGGAGAAACTGAGTTCTAGCAGAAGCTAAGTGGATTGGGTTCTATGAAGGCAGCAGGTCAAACTGCACTGGAGACTTTTCTGTGGCCAGAGGGGGAGGCTGGGTAGAAGGGGACTGTGAAGGAAGGCACGTTATTGTCCTGATCCTGCTAGAGAAAGAACACCACAAGAAAACCAGTTCCTTGGTTTCCATTCTTTCCAAGTTTTATGCCTTTCACAAATGCAGTCTATTTAGGATTTTCTTGTACAATTGATAATTTAAGACCGAAATCCCTTTTGAGTGGGAGTCAGTGTGTGGCTGATAGTTACTAACATGTTGCATGTGTCCTGTCAAGAAGTCAGCATCACTCTGTTGCAGTAAAGCAGTACTGAGAAATATTTTGATGGATTCTGAGGGTTGAAAGTACATACACATTGGCATCAACAGCCTGGGGCTTGAATCTTGGCTCTACAAGTTACAACTTTTTGTGTCCAGTCACTTTCCAAATCTCTCAGAGGCTCACTTTCCTCATTTGTAATTTAATTTAATTTAATTTAATTAATTTAATTTTTTATTTAAAAGCATTTCCTCATTAAAGAATTTTTTTTTAAGTTCATTTATTTATTTTGAGAGAGAGATACAAACACACACAGCTGGGAGGGGGCAGAGAGAGAGGAAGAGAGAATCCCAAGCAGGCTCCAATGTGTTAGCATGGAGACTCGTATGGAGCTCGAACCCACAAACTGTGAGATCATGACCTCAGCTGAAACCAAGAGCTGGACACTTAACCAGCTGAGCCACCCAGATACCCCATAAATTTTTCCTCATTTTTAAATGGACATAAAACCTACTTTGAGTGACTGGGATGGAGATGAAATGAGGTGAATAAAAGTGCCAAGGTGTTCAAGCACTGGTAGGTATTAGAATCGGTGAGCAGATCTCTGACAGTAGCAATATTTAGATACAAATTGTAAGCTCTCAACTTAAAGCTAGCAAAAGGGCATGGGTATTCTAAAAATCATTTATGTCTGATGTAGAATGCATTGTACATCTTTCCTCAAGCTGATTTACTTTGCTCATTACCTGCCACTCTGGCTACTGTGGAATTAGCTTCTTTCTCAGCCACTGTGGATGGCTTCTTTGGTAGGGATGGTGCCCCAGAAGCATTTTGAATAGGTTGGGGATAAAGGTGCTCAAGGAATTCAGCTGCAGTGAGAGTGAGCCCCAAATTGATTATCTACAAAGAAGAAATCTTTTGGAAGTCTTTCTTTTTTTCTTTAGGTGTTCATTGCTTACTTTTAGTCTTTTTCTCACTTGTCATGTGCTCTGCAATCTTGTCAGGACTAAAACAAGTTTTCTTCCCTGACTGCTCACAAATTGCAATACAATTGTGTCTCTTTGATGTTATATAGCATGTTGTATCCTCTCCCATAGGTACTGGGAGATTCTGTTTTCTCAAATTTCACTTTATCTGTTCTATAATATCCGGGAGAAAAATGAAACCACAGCAGAATGTTCTCATTGATCAAGAATTCTTTTAACAACCTCCCTTTTGCTCCTTGTCAGTGTGACCTCTTGTCTTGGCTCTGTGACCCTTAGGGTTTAGATCATCATTGTCCTAACCAAAGTAACACACTGCAGTGCTTTAGAAATTGAAAGGCACCTCATTTGTTTTTATTCTACAAAAATCCCCTTTCATCTTACTAAGCAACAAACAAACAAACAGAGCCTGGAAGGTTGCCTTCATCATCCATTGCTTGCTTCTTACCCTGTTATCCTGGGGTTGTAAATTCTGTACAATACACTTGAGACCACAGTGATTACGATAGAACACCTTTCCTCTATCATTGGACTGGTAAACAGCTGCGCCCCAAATACATTAGTTTGAAGTCTGTATTAGTTCTTCAAGCTCTTGTTGAATAAGTAATTCACATAAAAATGACAAGCAGTGGCTGTTACATCATCTTAGAATGCAAATACGGGGCTTGTGTGGATGTGAATGGGAACAATTACCACCACCTTATGCGGTAACACACTTTAAGCTGAAGGGAGCCAGGGAACTTCTACTGTCACCGTCCTGTGACCATATACTGCTACTCCTTTTCAAGCATCATCCTCAAGAGAGCCTTGTGGAGAAAAATGTGAGGTCTTTCATCAATTGAGTCTTTGAATTCTCCCTGTGATGAGGCCATTACCCCCTATTTTATGGTAGTTAGTTATAAAGAAAAGTCTTGTTTTTAAAGTGGATGTATAAAATGAGTATATCCTGTTTAAAATTCAGATGCCCTCTTTGTAACCTATCGTGTCCGCATGAGTGTGGAGAGAACGGCTTTCCCCCATAAGGCCTGCCAGGCAAAGCCTTGTTAATGGCTCATAGTTGGGCCTGAAAGATCACACATAGGATTTTGACCTGGAGTTGGACTCATCAGGTACTACGTGGTTTATAAAGAATAAGCCATCTACTGTAATGGATATGTCTTTAGCCTTTACAGGAAAAATTAAATACCTTAATTCTTACAGAAGGTATATATATATTATTCCCATTACATGTCATTTAATTCTCCTATGAAGTAGGTATCATCTGTTTTTACAGATGAAGAAATGGAGACTAAAAGCCAATAACCTGTCCAGTATCACATGGCTGATCAATGGCAAGACTGGGATTTGAACTCCAATCGGTTTGACAGGTAAGCCCACGCTCTTTCCTCTGGGAAAGGTCACCTATATGAAGTTCAGGGAGAATAGGAAATTAATAAATTATTGTCTTCATCATTAAAAAAAGATTACACTCTCGGTGAAATAAGACATACAAACAAGTTACAGAGAAAAGAGATGAAGTAAGTTTAATTGCATGCAAAAATGTCAGTCACCCGGTTTAAACTATGTTCTTCACTTGGCGGGCCATCCTGTCCTGCCACATAATGCGGTTTGCCCTGTAGAGCAGAGAACTGGCAAACTATATAGCCGGGGGCCAGATCTAGCCACACTCATTTGATTATATACCATCCATGGCTGCTTTCTTGTTAGAGTGGATGGGTGAGTCATTGCAATCAACATCGTATGGCTCATAAAGCTGAAAATATTTACTATCTGGTCCTTTACAGAAAACGTTTACCAGTCTCTGGTGTAAAGTACAGAAATGTACAAGTAGCAGTAATGAACACATAACAAGTGAATATAGCAGAACAAGCCATCTGCTAGGATGAATATGTCTTCAGTTTGCCTCTTGACAGGAAGAATTAAATGCCTCAGTTCTTACAAAAGGTGTATTTATTTACATTACATGTTGTTAAAATGATAAGTAGATATTTTAAGACTGGCAAAAATATATAGGTTCTAGATTAGTTTATTGATAGACGGATTCATTTCTTACTATTTCAAGTAGTAAGTTTTGTTGAAAAACTAAAACCAACAATGAACAGGAGAAATGTCAGCATGCCTCATTCAAAACATGTGTAGTTTTGATGAAATTAATAGCCAAATGCAAAATGAAGCAGGATATTAACCCTGATGGCTGGAGTTCACATCTATTTATTTTATATATGGGGAAATATTTTACATATAGAACGCATTCTCTTGGCTCTATAGACAACATCCTTAATTACCTGAAGGCTTTGCATTCCTCAGCCTGGTGACTGGTTTTCAAATTTCATGTAATGATTAGCCAGAGTGGAAAAACAGGAAATAAGGCAACAGCATGACACAGAGGAAGTGGTTCAGGGAGCCTGGAGTTCTAATCTTGGCTATGCAACTCACTGGCTAAACCAGACATTTAATCTCTCTCTGCCCTCATTTCCTAAAACCTGCATGTGGAGGCACACAGCTTGTGTGTGTGGGAGTAATGCCTCCAAACTTTATTCCTAACTACTTTCTGTCAGAAAACCTACTGTACCTCTCCCCATATCCTTGGGGTCCTTAACAGCAGAATGAACCCAATTGAGTTATTAATTTCAGTATCTGTTTAGAGACTGTTCTAAGAGCATGTCATCTTCTTCCTGGCTCTAAATACCTCTAGGGAGGTATTTTAGGAGGTTGGTTGGGATGAACCAAGAAAGAGGGGGGCCATGGTGTATTAAGAACTTAACAAAGACCACAGTGATATCTCTACCTTTCTTGAGAACTTTAATTCTACTTTCCTCATTTAATTTTCAATATCATCCCCCCCACCCCAGTATTTTAGGTCTACCTTATTTGTAATCCTCCTTTAATGTTTTGTTTTTTGTTTGTTTTCTTAAGGAACATATTTATCTAAATTTACCTCGTGTTTACCCATGACATGGCTCACTTTTCCTTCAGCTTATTCCTTCCTTCCTGGTCCAATTTTCTTTATCTTTTAATTCTTTCCATAAAGATCTGTGAATGATCATTTGTTTTTCAACTTTGTTTTTCTGAAAGTGTTTATTATTACACTCTAATTCTTCAATCATAGCTTAGCTGGAACTAGAACTTTAGGACTCTGAAGACATTATGAATGTTGCTATTGGGAATGTTATAGCTTTGCAGGCAATCTGTCTTTCATTCTTTGTTTTTGTTACTTTTAAGGTTTTCTCTATCTGTGATATACTGCGGGGTCACTACCATTTTTCCAAGTGTGGGTCTCCTTCCATTTATCCTGTTTTGTGCTCAGAGAGCCCTTTAAATCTGAGGCTTTAACATCTTTCTTCAATCCCGAGTCCTTTTTCTTCTGAAACTCAAAGTTAAAAAGGTCCTCTCCTTGTCTCTCTTTGTCTACTTGGGTGGGTGTGCCTTTCAATTATATAGTCTGCAGTTATTAAACTCTTTTCATACTTTTTATAATTGCATTTTCTGTGCTCAATTCTAGTGTTTCTTCACATCTGTCCAAGCTGCTTAACTTCTCCATTAATGTCAGTGATTATATTTTTGCAAATCAAGCACTAAATACATGTTAGCTATTATTATCCTTCCTTTAATAACTTCTAGCATACCAACTATGTAGTGTCTCAGGTTGTTCTAATGCCTTGGGTTCTTGGAGGTGTTCCTGTGGTCGCATCTGCTGACTCTCCCTTAGGGTGCTTTGCTTCTTTGTGAAGTTTGTAATTTTTTAATGTTTGGCTCATTTTTAGCTGTTTGTTTGTAAAGTGGGAAACAAGTGTTTTTTTTGGTCGGGGGGAGAGATTCATTACTATTGGTTCTGCTCAGGTTATCACTGGTTTGAGGTAGATTTTTACATTAAATTCTCAATTGTGGAATCTAGACCTGCCCATGGTGCAAGCCTGCAGTTTTTTCCAGCACATTTTTTGTACTCTGTGTGTGTGTGTGTGTGTGTGTGTGTGTGTGTGTTTACCCAGAATTAAAGATTCTGTGGGAGTTGGAGTCCTTTACTCTGTCTTTATGGTAAACTTTTAGTTTGCAGCCAACTGTTCAATATTTGGCCTTTCCTCACATTACAAACAAAGCTCATTCCTTAGCTTATTTATCCTGAGGATGGTAATGAATTGGCCGAGGAGCTATTGAAAAAACAAAAACAAAACCAAACAAAACAAACTGACTGCTATAGGACTGATACAAATAATAGACTTCCTTGTATGAGATACTTAGCTAAGCCTTATATTCATTAACAGTGAGAATAGAGTCAAATTTTAATTTTATAAATTTAGAGCTTTGAGGTAGTAAGAATAATCTAAAATTATTATTGCTGAAAATACCTGGCATTGTGATTTATTTAGATTTTTTATTACTGTCAATAATTAGGTAGATTTTCTTAAACTTTCTTAGGGACAGAAAAGTGCACTTATATGCAAAGATTTCTATAAATTTTCAGGGAGTCCTTGGACTCCTTGGAGCCCACACAAAGTCAACAGGTTAAGACTTTTTGAATCATGTGGCATTTGGGTTAGAGTTAAAATAAATTCATCATATTTGAACACCCTTCTTAGAATTTCTGAGGGGCTTCCATTCAGGGTATTCATCTTTTCCACCCAATTTCCCAACAATTTCATAAATTTTTAAATAAACTGTGTAAAGTCTAGGGGCACCTAGGTGGCTCAGTCGGTTAAGCATCTGACTTGGGCTCACGTCATGATCTCACAGTTGGTGGATTTGAGCCCTGCTGTCAGGCTCTGTGCTGACAGCAAGCTGGAGCCTGCGTCGGATTCTGTGTCTCCCTCTTTCTCTCGCTCTCTCTCTGCCCCTCCCCTGCTTGTGCTCTCTTTCTCTCAAAAATGAATAAACATTTAAAAAATGCATAAAGTCTAAAAAAATCCTCTTTATTTTGAATAAAGGTCAGGTTGGAAGATATGGATTAATAGGGTGCAAAGTATTTGTCCTAACTGAACACCAGGATTAGCCTGATTTACCCACCTGGACCCTGGTGGTCTGGACAGGCCTGATGTCTCTGCCTGGGGAAGTACTAAGTACCAAGTACTTAAGGTTAAGTATTAAGGCAGGAAAGCACTAATTAGTAGGAAGGCAGGGAAGATCAGAAGAATAGTCCTGCTCTGAGAGAAGGAAAAAGGAGTGGAGCTCAGCTATGGATCAGATATATTTACCAAATTTACCAATTTACCAATGACAGAGAAAATAAATGATAGAGCCTTAGGGCTCCACCTTCCAGGTGGAGACTAGGAGAAGGCAAAATATTTCCCCTCACCAGCAGCTGACAGTAGATGACAGATGCTAAAGTATATATAAGAGGGACCAGACAGCTTAAAAATTTGCTATGAAAAATCCTCAACAGAAGTGATTTATACTCCATTTGCCTCCCTAAAATGGATGGTGCTGGCTGTGCAGCTCTTCAGTCCAAGAGGCATGTATGGAGACTGATTATGAAGGGCATGTCACTTTGGCTCCTTGGCAATACCTTCTGCTGCCATAGCTCAGAACACAGGCTTCCCAGGCCCATTGTCCTTATGAAGAGAAATTGCGTGCAATTTACCAGATACCTTGAAATGATACTCTTCTTTATTCCCCCAAGTTTACATTTTTAAGGAATTTATAGGACTCCAGGGGCTGATAAAAATCACAAAAAGATTAAAACATTATCCTTTTAGTTGGATACTAAGTGAGGTGAATCCATTGCTTCCTAAGATTTATTTTAGTTTAGATTTTTTAAGCTTATGTATTTATTTTGAGAGAGAGAGAGAGAGGCGAAGCAAGGGAGGAACAGAGAGAGAGGGAAAGGGAGAAAATCCCAAGAGGCTCTACACCGTCAGCACAGAGCCGGACATGGGGCTCGAACTCACCAACCATGAGATCATGACACGAGCCAAAATCAAGAGCCAGACACTTACCCAACTGAGCCACTCAGGTGGCTCAAAAAGTTATTGATTAAAAAAATTTTTTTTCTTCTTTACTTTCCTGAAATTTTAATTTTTCCTCATGATATTTGGCTTGTACTCCTTTAGACCACAAACCTGTGACCACTTCCACTACTTCTCACTGCCTCCTGCCTTAGATCCTTCATAAACTTCAGTCCCCTTGTCCTTTTAGATTCTCTCATCTTTCTCATTTAGTGACTCATCTCAGTATGTCCCTAAAGGCCTGTGAAATAGGTCATGTATCTATTAAGAACCCTTTAACATATGGTGTAGCTGGTGTGGATCTGAAATCTTTGGCTCTAATGTCACTTGGACTGAGATTAGCATTCCTGGGGCCCAAACATTTTGGGTCTCAGTGGTTTTACAAACCAGGGCCACAGAGCACAGCCTTGAGTCCCTCTGTCAGGATCCTTCTCACTCATGCTCAGTAGTAAGCACTGAGCTGTTAGGGTTAATACTTGTTTAGAAGGATACTGAAATGGTGTTTCCTGGATTCCAAGTCCCTCTTTTGGTTTCATTCCTGACAGTGCTCCAATTTTTCTCAGACTTCTAGCTTACTCCCTAAAGCAATACAGAAACATGGCACAAGGGGAAAATGTGGAGTGTAAATTTTGAGGTATTTCACTCTTTAGTTTTCAGTCGAGTCTTACCCTTATTTTATAGAAGAGGAAACTGAGGCTTCAAAAAAGTGGAGGAGCCTGGATTTGAATCTAGAACTATTCAACACTGTAGCCAGTTCTTTGCACTGCTTGACACTGCCCTCTTATTTTAATCATTCATGATTTTTTGAGGTTGGATCTTTGTTTACCTTCACATCATGTCAGTTAAGGCAGGTTGTAAGAACTGCACTACATCATACATATATGATGCACTACATTTATACATATATATATTTAACTTTATTTATTGTGACAGAGAGAGAGAGAAAGCGCACGTGCATGCACACACACATATGAGTGGGGGAGGGGCAGAGAGAGAGAAGGAGAGAGAGAATCCCAAGCAGGCTCTGCACTGCTAGCAAGGAGCCCTTGATGTGGGTCTCAAACCTACAAACTGCGAGATTATGACCTGAGCCGAAGTCAAGAGTTGGATGGTTAACCAACTGAATCACCCATGTGCCACCATACCCATATTTTTATCTGAATAAACCATGTGGGAGCTATTTCCTACCTAATTTCAAGTCTGTTCAGTTCATCTTACAAAATTTTATTTACTGGCTTTCAGAATCTGGAGAGGAAGCACAATTTTTGGTTTTGATTTTTTGGAAAGGATAGATTTATATTTATTTAGTTTCTATAATCCTATTTGGGCAGTTACAATATAAAAATGTGGTTATATATAACTACTGACTAAAATATTGGCTCATTTCACCCTACAATTCTGTAATAATTTAAAACAATGTGTCCATCAAACAAATGATTTATCATAGATTCTCAATGTAAAGAACTGAAACAGTATAAGACATATAGAATAAAATATAAAAGTCTCCATTTAGCATCAGTGCATTAGGTTTTATACCTATTTCTAGATGTAACCACTGAAAGCAGTAAGGTATTTATTGTTCCATGGGGCACCTGAGTGGCTCAGTCGGTTAAGCATCTGACTTTAGCTCAGGTCATGATCTCATGGTTTATGAGTTCGAGCCCTGCATCGGGCTCTGTGCTGATGGCTCAGAGCCTGTAGCCTGCTTTGTATTTCTGTGTCTTTCCCCCTCTGTGTCTCTCCCCCTCTTGTGTGCATGCACTTTCTCTCTCTCTCAAAAATAAACAAACAACAATGGTATTTATTGTTTCAGTATTTTCTACATATTAGCTTAGGGGTCTATGTACATATACACACATATACACTGTAATTTTTAATTGTTTAAGGTGAAGTTAGATTATGCTTATTGTTTTGGATTTGCTTTATTTACTTAATAGTAAGTCTTGAAGATATTTACATGTCAGTTCAAATAGATCTCCCTCATTTAAAAAAAATTTTTTTTAAGTTTATTTATTTTGAGAGAGACAGTGTGAGTGAGGGTGGGGTAGAGAGAGAGAGAGAATCCCAAGCAGGCTCTGTGCTTGCAGTGAGTTCAATGTGGGGCTCAGACTCATGAAACTGTGAGATCATGACCTGAGCCAAAACCGAGTCAGATGTTTAATAGACTGAGCCACCCAGGTGCCCCTACCTCATTCTTCCTAATGACAAAATAGTATCCCATTCCTTAGTAATACTAAAATTTCCTAAGGTGTGTTCCATGGTCAAAAATAATTGGGAAATACAAGATCATATGCAGTTAACTAGAGTTCTTTACTATAGGCTATCAGAACCTTAAGGGTGGTAATGTGCATTGTAAATCTCCAACAGGGCTTATTCCAGTGGAGTGTTTGCCAAACTTAGTTTGTCACGTTAATTTCTTTGATTTCAAAACTTCTTCAGGGTAGATGCTGCCTGCATGAGTGAGGCAAATTTAGGAGGTTAGGCTAATACTTAAGGTGCCAGATTTTAGCTGACTGGACCCCAGGGATGCAGTTAATAGGATACAATTGAACAGGAATAAAAATGTTCCACACTAGTTTCAAATATCAGCAGCACAAGTATAAGTGAGGCTTAGTGACTTTTAGAAAAAGGAAAGCCTTTACAACTGTGTATGAATGCAAGTTCAATATGAGCTATCAAGTTGATGTGGCTGCTTAAAAAGCTAATGAAAATTTCAGATGCATAACTGGAATTATGGTGTTGAGACCAACCAGCATAATTATTTCACCATACCCCTGTTGATCCAGCTTTGACACCTCAGCTTCTCATAGGGAAAGCTCCACCTCTTAGTACCAAGAGCAAATAAAATACCCTTGCCTTTAACTATGACTCATCCTTGGAGAAGGACAGAAGGGGACAGAAAGAACAGATCAGAGCCTGCAGATAACTTAGAAACCCAAAACCAATACTTTTATATAGACATTTTAGTTTGAAGGGGTTTTCTTTTACTTCTCTCAAATCAATGCTGTAGATATCATTTCCTTCATTTTACAGATGAAGAAATGAGCTTCAGCCATAGCTAAGTCTTTTTTTTAAGTTTATTAATTTATTTTGAAAGAGAGAGAGAAAGAGAGAGGGAGAGAGAATCCCAAACAGGCTCCATGCTGTCAGCTCAGAGCCCGACATGGGTTTGGATCCTACAAACAGTGAGATAATGACCTGAATGGAAATCAAGAGTCAGATGCTCAACTGACTGAGCCCCCAGGTGTCCCAGCCAGAGCTAGGTCTTGAGCTTACTTCCTTTGATGCCAAGTCTAGGGTTTTTTTTTTTTCAACTATACTCCTATCATATTTGCATATGTGTATTTTTAAGTGTTCCTTCCTGATTACCAAATGCTTTGCAACTCCAGTGTCTGAATCTTTGCCACTCCCCCAAAATACTCTAGGTAATAATTATGTTCATTCAGACAAAGCTAATTTGATTTCTGACTACTCACCTGCTCTACACACTCTTTTTTATGTAAATGATGAACTGATTACTGACAAATGGATTTGAATCTACTTTTCTAATTTATTCTTCCACTTCAGCTTGGTCTCAGCTCTTTGCCCCTCAGATGGGGTTTTGTTGCTGTCCATTATCTCCACATCTTGCCTTCAGAAATCATCCCTATCACTTAACAGAAAGTCACTCAATTACCTAGTTGAGGTGGCTGAATGCTTATTTTTCTATATCTTGCTAGCTCAGAGTAGTCTACATTAATTTTTTTGGAGTGGTCTTTGGTGGTATCCATTCAGTCATTCATGACATAAACAAAAAATATAACATGAAAAATTAAATATCAACATAATGATGAATAAATTTGAAAACATTCTACTACCAGTAGATAAAACCTGTTTCTCTACAAGATACTGATGTTATTATGGTTATTAAAATGTTGGTACAATCCCAAGATTGTTCTTTTTCTCTTTTTGAAATAAGTTTAATGGAAAACATACAAATTTATGGTTCATAAAAATTTCAAAAAAATGTAATATCTGGAAGTAGATAAAAAAAACTTTCTTTTATTCTCCTGCATCAACCATTTACATTTTTTAAGTCGAAGTTTACAATATATGTTCTAAACAGATATACTGGCTCTATTGTTTCTTCTTTTACAAAATGTCCATATAGCTCTAGTGCTTGTGATTGGCAGTGACATTATTGATGTACCAAATCACCTTTTAAATATTTACCCAAACATTTTGGGTACCTTACATAAAATCTCTCAGTCAAACGATGTAAGCCCATAATTTGCTATAAATGCAACTGTATGCTAGGTGCTATGGGGGAAGCAGGAGGCTTAAGGTGATGTTCCAGAGCAGGAGAAACTTCTAATCTATTTGAGAACATAAGGCCATGCCTGGCAACAAAGTTGGAACTCATTACATAATTGTTAATCAAAACAAAGAATTTTTCCTCATCCATCAAGCAAGCAACTTATATAGTGCAGATATTAAATGAGAAGGAAAAATAAGTTTGTATAGAAGGTGAGTTTTGAGCAGGGATTTGAAGGATGGAGGAGGATGGCAACAGCTCGAGAAGGTTTTGGAAGTCCTAACAAGGAAGTGAGAATGATCAGAAGAAAAGAGAAAGAGTCACTACATATTTCTAATATCGCAGACTCTGTTTATTGTCTCATTTAATCCACACAGCAGCCTATGAAGTGAATAATGTTTTGCCCATTTTTAGAAGAGGATATTGGGGTGAAGATCAAAATTCCAAAATCTGTGCTTTTCCTCTACACATTTCCTCTGTAAATAAAACCCTTAAAGTTGAGATAGCACTCTCGCATGAACAATGTCCTTACTTGAAAAATGGTAAGATAAAAGTACAAGGAATTCAAAAGCATCTTCAAAATGAAATAGCAATTTTGGGTCACTAGCAGTTCATCCCATTTGCTAAGCAGCACACCTTTCTCATCTATATGAATCTTTTTTATATTTCTTAAATGTCATTGAGATTGGTCCTTTGTTAACTTGACTTATGAGGTCTTGGTTTCCTCATGGCAATTATTTCCAAATTTATGAATGAACAGTCTTGTCAATGTGGACCTGTGCCTAAGTAATTACAAAATGTGGTTTTTTGGCCTCTGCTGGAAACCCTTACCTTCCTATGACTTGGCACAGTCCCTCTTCCTGAAAAGAGAGATATTTTACCAGTCCTCAAATCAACTCTGGCATTAATGGAAGTGCAGAATAGCTTTCAGTAATTAGTTAGGACCATAAATTTTTGTTTAGCTCACATAGGTAACTCTTAATTGGCTGTATTATAGAGAGATGGATGCCACAGAGATTGGCCCAATATAGGCAGACTTCACTGAGAGACTAGAGTCCTAATGTCCCTTCTTTACTGTCGATCTTAACCACCTTCGTTTTGTATCCAGCTTAATGACTCCTGTCATGGGAGCCAAAGGCCTCTAATGGAAATTCAGGTTATACTCTGCTCTAAATTTCTTTTCTTTTAATGACCTCTCTTTGAAACTTTCAAAAATTCATCTTCATTATTACCAGGAGGGGCATTCTGCATTAGTCCATGATTATTTGTCTATCTTCAGAGTTCATACGCTTTTAGCTACATTTTAAAAAATCTCCATAATGCTGTGGCATAAAAATTTGTGTTGTCAAATAATTCTTTGAAGTGATATTTTATTTATTTATTAAAACAAATTTTAAATGTTTATTTATTTTTGAGAGAGAGAGAGAGTGTGTGAGTGGGGGAGGTGCAGAGAGAGAGAGACACAGAATCTGAAGCAGGCTCTAAGCTGTCAGCACAGAGCCTGATGTGGGGCTTGAACCCATGACACATGGGATCATGACCTGTGCCAGAATCAGAGGCTTAACTAACTGAGCCACCCAGGTGTCCCAAAGTGATATTTTTAAAGAACAATAATATAATTGATTTCATTGCAGAAAAAAAATTTCTGTTGACAGAAATTTTTTATTACTATAAAAAGTTGTGGACAGAATAGAGAAATTAAAAAAGACCCTGCAATCTGGTGAATATTCTTTCATAATTTTTCATGCAAATAACAAAAATGTATACATATACATAAATAGAATCATTTTCTTTAATTTGCATGTGGTCTCTCAATAAGCCATCATAAACATGTTTCTGTAGCAATACATAATGATTTATTTTATGCATTTGAATGCTGCATAATATTTCATTATATGTATCATGATTTAATCCTATTGACAGAAAAGTTGGTTGTTTATAAGTTTTCACTTCTTTTTTAATTTTTTAATGTTTTATTTATTTTTGAGAGAGAGACAGAGTGAGAGTGGGGGAGGGGCAGAGAGAGAGGAGGACACAGAATCTGAAGCAGGCTCCAGGCACTGAGCTGTCAGCACGGAACCTGACATGGGCCTTGAACACATATGAGATCATGACCTGAGCTGAAGTTGGACACTTAACCAGTTGAGCCACCCAGGTGCCCCTAACTTTTCACTTTTTTAAAAAAGGATGTCATAAACATTATTTTATATACACATGTTTCATCTATTTCTTTATACTTCTCCTTTAAATACCCAGAAATTGAATTTATGGATTTAAGGGTATGCAAATTAACATTTTGATAGTGCTAATTTGCTCTCTAGAAATTTATTCCAATTTATATTCTAACTAACATTATGTAGGTGTATCTATTTCCAAACACTCTTTAGCATTTGACATTACATTTTGTCAAAATAATTGGCAAAAACTGATACCTCAGTTTTGTTTTCATTTGTATTTGATTATTATTGATGTTGGGCATATTTTTGTTTGATTGATGTCCATTTGTATTTCTTTTATAATCTGTTTATCTACATTTTCCCCCACTGCCTTAACAGAGGTGTTTATCCTTTTCTTATTTATTTTTAAGATCTCATTGTATATTATGGCTCTTAAATCATTGCCATAATGTTGCAAATATTTCCTCTACATTGTCATTTGTCAATTTTTTAATTAAAATATGGCAATTTTTACATTTAATTTTTAATATATGTGGAATTTATTTTGATTCAATAAAAGAATCTAACCTATTTCCCCACCAAATGGTTCAATTTTCCAGCATCATTTACTGAATGATTCATTATGGTGGATTGATTGCAGTAATAGCCCCAGTTTGCTCACTCCTTGTATTCAAGCCCTTTTTTTAAAGTTTATTTATTTATTTTGAGAGAGCGAGAGAGAAAGTGTGTGCAAGTAGGAGAGGGGCAGAGAGAGTGGGAGAGAGACAATTGGAAGCAGGCTCTGTGCTATTAGCACAGAGCCTGACATGGGGCTTGATCTCATGAACTATGAGATCATGACCTGAGCCAAAATCAAGAGGCTGATGCTTAACGGATCGAGCCATCCAGGTGCCCCTCCCTGTATCCAAGCACTTTGGTAGTGCCCTCCTCTATTGACTCTGAGCTTAGACATAGGACTTGCTTTGCCAATGGGACAATAGCAAACGATGCAAGTGGAGACTTGAAAAATGCTGTGTATTGAGGCTTACTTGTTTGCTGTTCTTAGAACTCTTATGTTATGTAAAGCAGCCCAGGTTAGCTTGCTGAAGGATAAGAGATATTGGCCTGGTCTCCCCTGTCATTCTCAGTGAATCATCAGATATATGAGTGAGACCAGTCAAAAACAGTCATCTCCAGGAGCCCATCAGCTGACCACAGACCCAGGAGGAAGCTCAGGTAAGATCAGCCAAGCCTGGCCTAGACCTAAAAAACCACCTAGCTTACTCCAGCACAAACTGCCAAATTACAAAATTGTGAAGTAAATAAATGGTTCTCATTTTAATCTGTTACATTTTTGGATGGTGTGTTTCTCAGTGAAAGGTAATCGGTACATATATCCATCTTTCCCATACTGACTTAAATCTCACACCTTTCATGCTCTAAATTCCCATTTTCATACATGTTTGTTTCTGAGCTCCTATTCTGTTTCTTTGATCGATTTGCTTCTTCCCTGGTAATTTCACACTTTAAAAATTATTGTAGATTTATGGCATGTTTGCTATTTGGTGGGTTCATTTCTCCCCTACTACCATGATTATTCCTTTTTATTTAGAGGAAACTTGTCAAATTCTCCAAAAAAAAAGTCTTGTTAGGATTTTATTTTCAACTGCATTAATTTTTTGGGAATATTTTGAATTTCAGTGCAGAAGTTTATGAAGTTTCTTATCCACTTTTATGTTCTTTAGCAGCATTAACATTTTTCTTCATAAAGGCCTCATACTAATTCTTGCTATATTTATTACCTATTGTATCAGTCAGGGTTTAACGTGAGTAGTAGAACCAGTAGGAGACATGTATTCAAAGATTTATTGCAAAAAGTTGGTTTATGCAACTGTGAAGCCTAGCTAGTCTGGTCCAAATCTGTCAGGCTATCAAGAGGGGCAGGGCAGGCTGGGACTCCGGGACCTGGCTGACACGCTGTCCACAGATGGCATTCCTTCTTTGGAAAGACTCAGCTCTGCTTTTAAGGCCTTAAATGGATTGAATGAGCCCACTCAAGTTATCTAAAATAATCTCCTTTATTTAAAAGTCAGCTGAATATGGACTTTTAGTCATGTTTACAAATGCCTTCAAAGTAATATCTAGAGTAGTGTTTGATTCCATAGTAGGGGTATTAATTTACTCAGGTTGATACATAGAAAACACCATAACATTTATATTTTGTGTTTTCTTGATTTAGGTTTTTCATTATATTTTCTGTTCATTTTCAACAGAAAAGCAAATTATTTAAAAAATACTTTCTTGTACCTAGCTTGTGCTTATAAGATTTTTATTGTGTTTAAGTTTTTTCTGTTCTCAAACAAAAATAAGATTTTTACTTACAATATTTTTGTTTTTACAATCTTTTCTTGCTTTATTTCATTGGTTAGAACTTTGATAAATGTCTTTTAAGTTTATTTATTTTGAGAGAGAGAGAGAGATGGAGAGAGAGAGGGAGAGGGACAGAGAGAGAGCAGGGCAGGGGCAGAGAGGGATAGAGAAGGAGAGAATCCCAAGCAGGCTCTTCACTGTTAGTGCAGAGCCCAATGCTGGCCTTGAACTCATGAACCGTGATATCATGACCTGAGCCAAAGTCAAGAGTCTGATGCCCAACCAACTGAGCCACCCAGGTTCCCCTTGAGAAAGATCTTGAAGGATAAAATAATAAGACTTTTGCTTCTACAGACCTTGAAGGTATTATACTAAAAGGAATAATCAGGCAGAGAAAGATAATTGTATGATCTCATTTATATGTGGAATCTAAAAAACAAACTCAAACTCATAGAAAAAGAGATAATATTTGTGATTATCAGAGGTGGGGTTGGGGGAATTGGAACTGGAGTAGTCAAAGGGACAAACTGACGGTTATTCTAGTGATGCTATGTACACATGATGACTGTAGTTAACACTGCTAGATGGTTTATTTGAAAACTGCTAAGAGGGGCGCCTGGGTGGCTTAGTCGGTTAAGCGTCCGACTTTCGCTTAGGTCATGATCTCGCGGTTCGTGGGTTCGAGCCCCGCGTCGGACTCTGTGCTGACTGCCAGCTCAGAGCCTGGAGCCTGTTTCAGTCTGTGACTCCCTCTCTCTGACCCTCCCCTGCTCACGCTGTCTCTCTCTCTCTCCTAGAAATAAATAAAACATTAAAAAGAATTATTAAAAAAAAAAGAAAACTGCTAAGAGAGTAGATCCGAGAGGTCTTGTCACAAGAAAAAAAATTTTTTTCTTATTTTTGTATCTATATGAGATGATAGATGTTAACTAAACTTCTTGCAATAATCATTTCACAACATGTGTTAGTCAAGTCACTGTGCTCTTTACCGTAAACTTATGGTATATGCCAATTACAGATTGTCTCTGCCTTAGGTGATGGTCTGACTTAGGATTTTTCTATTTTGCCATGGTGCAAAAGCAATATGCATTTAGTAGAAACTGTACTTCGAATTTTGAATTTTGATCTTTTCCCTGGGTTACAATATGCAGTATGATATCAGGATGCTGGGCAATGGCAGCAAGCCACAGCTCCTAGTCAGCCACGGGATAAGGGTAACCAACTGATACACTTACAGCCATTCTATACCCATACTACCATTCTGTTTTTCACTTTCAGTGCAGGTATTCAATATATTATGTGAGCCTTTCAACACCTTGTTATAAAATAGGCTTTGTATCAGATGTTTTTGCCCAACTGTTGGGTAAGGTAAATGTTCTTTCTTTTTTTTTTTTTTAACGTTTTATTTATTTCTAGGAGAGAGAGAGAGAGAGACAGCGTGAGCAGGGGAGGGTCAGAGAGAGAGAGGGAGTCACAGACTGAAACAGGCTCCCGGAGAGCCCAACGCGGGGCTCGAACACACGAACCGCGAGATCATGACCTAAGTGAAAGTCGGACACTTAACCGACTAAGCCATCCAGGCGCCCCAGCTAAGGTAAATGTTCTGAGCATGTACAAGGTAGGCTAGGTTAAGCTATGATGTTCAGTAGGTTAGGTGCATTAAATGCATTTTGATTTAAGATTGTTTTCAATTGATGAGTTCATTGGGATGTAACTCCATCATAAGTCAAGAGAGATTTGTATATCTCAATATTGGGGGAAAGGGAGAAAATGACTAGTGACCACTGTTCCTGATAGAATGAGTCAAGGGATAGTACTATCAAATATATTTGAACCTTTTCTTTCAATAAAAGGCTCTGACCATAGAATTAGTGGGAGTGGTTGGGAAAACCTCTGCTTTTAGGAGTTTTAGACTAAGTCATTTAGATTAATCCTTTATTTATTTATTTTTGGACCCAGATCACAAAATTTGTGTAAAACGTAAAAAACTTCTTAAAAGATTCAAACAACTAAGAAGATGGTAAGGTATTACAGGAAAAGAACCTAGAATTTGAGCCAGGTATTCAGGTCCACTTTTGCCCAGAGAGGGTTTCCTGATCAGGAAGAGACAGCAGAGAGATGAGCTGTTTTCAGGAGCCCCGTAGGGCTAAAGTTGTAATCTAGGGCCTCTGAAGAGTAGATGCGTGGTAATGCATTCTTCACTTGGGGCTGGCTTCTCAAATACTGGCCTGTTGGAGTAAAGAGAATCAGAATCTAGTCTTTGAATAGATGTCAACCCAGATTTCAGCAGTCTTAGTGGCCAGTAAAATTCAGAGCCCTTATCTGGGTTGAAGTGACCCAGATTGCTGGTGTCCCAGGTGCTTGGAAAAAACAATGCTTTAAAAATTGTCTTTGGAGGAAGAGTATGTCATTTTAGGCCCAAATTATTTGTACAGATAGTTTTGCAAATAAAATAACCAGGAGGAGAGCCACAAGTGATAAGATTCCATTAGCAAGAGCCAAAGGTATAACCAACACAGAAACAAAATTAAAGACTCCAGGTAATGAAATAATCAGGCAGAGAGTGAAAGAGAAACTCCTTGTTTTTGTTCCTGCTTTGGAAGAAAGTTATTTTGGTGTCTCGCTATTAATTATGACATTTGTTCCTGGTTTCTTCTATAGGAAACTGAAAAAGACTACTTACACCCATTAATTTATTAAGATTTAAAAACTCAGTAATGCATATTAAATCATAAAATCATTTTTCAGCATATATGGCTTGATTATGACTTTTGTCCTGAAATTTGTGGATTTCCTTATATTAAACCATTTCTAAAATAATTGGTGTTAATGTGTTTTAAAATACATATTTAAAATATATATAATATATATACTTCTTATTTTATTTATTAATATTTGTATATTTATATTCATCAGTGGGATTGTAATGTGCATTTAAAAATTTTTAGTCATCTGTTAGATATTTAGTATTAAAATCATAAAGGAAATTGAAAAACTTCCCTCCAATTTTTTATGGTATGTATTTGTGCTTTAGATGGTCAGAATTATTAAGGATTATCTATTTTATTACTTATTTAATTTTAGATTTTGCTCTTTGGTTTTAATTGTAGTTGATTTTGAACATCTTTGCAGTAGTATTTATTTTATTGTGAATTGATTACATCCTTAATGCTTTTGCTTAGTCTGTCGGTCATAATCATAATTTTTAAGAGCATTCTACATATTAGGAACATTAACTCCTTCCTATTATAATTGTTACAAATATTTCCCCCAGTTTTTAAATTTTAGTTTGATTTGCTTATTGAATTTTTTCTATAGAAACTTATAATTTTAAATCAATCATATCAATTTTATTTCTTCTTTTATGCTTTCTTTAAGAAGGTCTTCCTCATTTTAATATTTTTTTCATGTTTCACGTTTTTATTTAAACTCTAGTTAGTTAACATATAGTGTAATATTGGTTTCAAGAGTAGAATTCAGTGGTTCATCACTTCCATATAACACCCAGTTATATCACAAGAAGTGTCCTCCTTCATATCCATCACCAATTTAGCCTATCCCCCACCTCCCCACCAGCAACCCTCAGTTTGTTCTCTATCATTAAGAGTCACTCATGGTTTGCCTTCCTCTCTCCTTTTTTCCCCTTCCCCTGTGTTCATCTGTTTTGTTTCTTAAATTCCACATCCGAGTAAAATCATATGGTATTTGTCTTTTTCTGACTGACTTATTTCACTTAGCATAATACATTCTAGCTCCATCCAGGTCATTGCAAACGGCAAGATTTTATTCTTTTTAAAGTGTGTAGATAGATAGATAGATAGATAGATAGATAGATAGATAGATAGATAGATAGATAAAGATGTGATAATCACATCTTTATCCATTAAACAGTAGATGGATATTTGAGCTCTTTCCATAATTTGGCTATTGTTAATAATGCTGCTATAAACATCGGGGTGTATATGCTGGTTTGAATCTGTAGTTTTGTATATTTTGAGGAAATACCTAGTAGTGCAATTGCTGGGTTAGAGGGTAGTTCTATTTTTAACTTTCTGAGGAGCCTCCAACTGTTTTCCACAATGGTTGCACCAGTTTGCATTCCCACCAACAGCATAAAAGGGCTCCCCTTTCTCCACATCCTCACCAACACCTGTTGTTTCCTGCATTGTTAATTTTAGCCATTCTGAAAGGTGTGAGGTGCTATCTCATCATGGTTTTGATTTGTATTTCCCTGATGATAAGTGATGTTGCGCATCTTCTCATGTGTCTGTTAGCTCTCTGTAGGTCTTCTTTAGAAAAATGTCTATTCTTGTCTTCTTTGCATTTCTTAACTGGATTATTTGTTTTTGGGTGCTGAGTTTGATAAGTTCTTTATAGATTTTGTATATTAATCCTTTCTTAGTTATGTCATTTACATATCTCTTCTTCCATATGTTTACTTTTGGTTTTGTGGATTGTTTCCTTCGATGTGCAGAAGGTTTTTATCTTGGCAAAGTTCCAGTTGTTCATTTTTGCTTTTGTTTCCTTTGCCTCTGGAGACATGTCTAGTAAAAGTTGCTGTGACTGCTGTCAAAGAGGTGACTGCCTGTCTTCTCCTCTAGGATTTTGATGGGTTCACTTAGGTCTTTTGTCCATTTTTAATTTATGTTTGTGTATGGTGTAAGGAAGTGGTCCAATTTCATTCTTCTGCATGTTGCTTTCCAGTTTTCCTAATATCATTTGTTGAAGAGACTATCTTTTTCCTATTGAATAGTTTTTCCTGCTTTGTTGAAGATTAATTGACCATATAGTTGTGAGTCCATATCTGGGTTTTCTCTTCTGTTCCATTGATCCACATGTCTCCTTTTGTGCCAGTACCATACTGTCTTGATGATTACAATTTTGTAATACAGATTGAAGTCAGGAATTGTGATGCTTCCAGCTTTTCTTTTCTTTTCTTTTCTTCAAGATTGCTTTGGCTATTTGGGGTCTTTTGTGGTTCCATACAAATTTTGGAATGGTTTGTTCTAGCTCTGTGAAAAAGGCTATTAGTATTTTAATAGGGATTGCATTAAATGTGTAGATTGCTTTGGGTAGTAGAGACACTTTAACAATATTTATTCTTATAATCCATGAGCATGGAATGTTTTTCCATTTCTTTGTATCATCTTCAATTTCTTTCATAAGTTTTCTACAACTTTCAAAGTACAGATCTTTTACCACTTTGGTTACCTTCATTTCTAGGTATCGTGGTTTTTGGTATAATTGTAAATGGGATTGATTCCTTGATTTCTTCTGCTGCTGCTTCATTATTGGTAGTAGAAATGCAACAGGTTTCTGTACATTGATTTTAAATACTACAACTTTGCTGAATTCATGTATTAGTTCTGGCATGAGTGGAGTTTTTGGATTTTTTGTATAGAGTATCACGTCATCTGTGAATAGTAAAAATTTGACTTTTTCCTTGCTGATTTGGATGATTTTATTTCTTTTTGTCTGATTGCTGAAGCTAGGACTGCCAGTACTATGAAATAACAGTGGTGAGAGTGTACATCCCTGTTAAGGATGAGGAACTCTCAGTTTTTCCTCATTGAGGAGGATATTAACTATGGGTCTTTCATATACAGCCTTTATGATATTGAGGTATATTCCATTAATCCTTACTTTGTTGAGGATTTTTATCACGAATGGATACTGTATTTTGTCAAATGTTTTTTCTGCAACTATTGAGAGGATCATTTGATTCTTATCCTTTCTTTTATGAATGTGTTGTATCACATTGATTGATTTGTGAATATTGAACCAGCCCTGAAACCCAGGAATAAGTCCCATTTGATTGTGGTGAATAATTCTTTTAACGTAGTGTTGTATTTGATTTGCTACTATCTTGTTGAGAATTTTTCACCCATGTTCATCAGGGATATTGGCCTATAATTCTTTTTAGTGGAGTCTTTGGTTTTGGAATCAAGGTAATTCTGTCCTCAGAATGAGTTTGGAAATTTTCCTTTAATTTCTATTTTTTGGAACAGTTTAAGAAGAGTGGGTATTAACTCTTCTTTAAATGTTTGGTAGAATTTCCTTGGAAAGGCACCTGACTCTGGACTCTTGTTTGTTGGGAGATTTATGATTACTGATTCTATTTCCTTGCAGGTTCTTAGTCTGTTTCCTTGTTGATTTTCTGCTTAGATGATCTGTCAATTGATGTAAGTGGGGTATGAAAGTCCCCTACTATTATTGTATTGTTATCAGTAAGTTTCTTTGTGTTCATTATTAACTGATTTATATATTTGGTTACTTTCAAGTTGGGTGCATAAATATTTACAATTGTTGGATCTTCCTTTTTTTTTTTAAATATTTTTATTTATTTCTAGAAGAGAGAGAGAGAGAGAGAGACAGCGTGAGCAGGGGAGGGTCAGAAAGAGAGGGAGATACAGACTCTGAAATAGGCTCCAGGCTCTGAGCTGGCAGTCAGCACAGAGCCTGACGGGGGGCTTGAACCCACGAACCGTGAGATCATGACCTAAGCGAAAGTCGGACTCTTAACCGACTAAGCCACCCAGGCGCCCCTGGATCTTCTTTTTTGATAGATTCCTTTATTATGATATAGTGCCCTTCTTCATCTCTTGTTACATTCTTTGGTTTAAAATCTAGTTTGTCTGATAGAAGTATGCCACTCCAGTTTCTTTTGATGTTAATTAGCATGATAGATGGTTCTCCATCCCCTCACTTTCAATGTGTACGTGTCTTTAGGTCTAAAATGAGTCTTTTGTAAGCAGCATATAGATAGACTTTGTTTTTATTATCCATTCTGATACCCTATGTCTTTTGATTGGAGCGTTTAATCCATTTACATTCAGAGTAATTATTGATAGATATTAATTTAGTGCCATCGTATTACCTATAAAGTCATTGTTTCTGGAGGTTTTCTCTGTTCCATTCTAGTCTTTGTTGTTTTTGGCCTTTCTTTCCCACTCAAAGAGTGCCCTTTGATGTTTCTTACAAGGCTGGTTTAATGGTCATGAACTCCTTTAGTTTTTACTGTCTGGGAAACTATCTCTACTTCTATTCTGGATGACAGCCTTGCTGGATAAAGTATTCTTGGTGGCATATGTTTTGCATTTAGCACATTGAATATATCATGACACTCCCTTCTGGCCTGCCAAGTTTCTCTGAAGAGATCTACTGCTAACCTTATTTGTCTTCCCTTGTAAGTTAGGGCTTGGTGTCAGCAGCTCAAGCCTCTCCTGTGGGTGCTGTGTTGTTCACTGACATCTGTTGGTACCTATGGGCAAGGGAGGAAAATTATGCCAGCCCACTCCCTCATCCCCAGAGAAGGGAGTTTGTACCTGCCACTGTCCAGAAATCCCTCAAAGAAGAGGAAGCAGTTTTTCTTGATTTGTCCCAGGCATCTATCAGATCACTGCCTTCACCCTGTCTGTGACTAGGCCATCTGCCTTCTCGTCAGTACAGGGCACTCATGTTTTGTATCAGGCATGCTGGCTGAGTTTCAAAACTCCAAATTTGAGGGACCTGGTATGGCATGGACCTGCACTAATCCTCTGGGAGAGGGTCTCACTGCACTGGGGCTGGTGCCTATTTTTCCTAGAAGGGCAGTTGTACAAATGTGCACATCCGCTTGGAATTGATAGTAAAGCACAGCAAAAAGTTGACGTCCAGATTAGCTGCCCTCAGCGGGTGTCTGCCCTTTGCTAAGGAACTGGGCAGTGCAATGGCTTCCACTGGCTCTTTTGTTCATCAGTGCCATCTCTCCGAAATCCACTCCAAGAAGGGGAACTTCTTGTTCCCAGTGCAACCAGAGGATCTGCAAACCACACTTTGACTCTGCCCTACTTCACAGGAGCACCTCTACACCTGCCAGGCTCCACACATCTACAACTCCAGACATCGACAACTTCACTCTGTGAGCTCCACTGGTTGTAAAAGCTCATGATAATCAGCCCCTTTTGTTTTCTTAGTCAGTGATTTGGGGGAAGTGTTTTCCTTGTGCAATCTCCTGTACACTGCCTGCTCGCTCTCGCTTGCTCTCTCCCCTAAATCCCCTCTTCTCTGTAATTAGGGCTCCTTACCCTCTATAGCACCCGCCATTCTTTTTTCCCCTAAATCACATCTCCATACCTCCTACCTTCCTGGATGTGGCCTTTTTTCTCCCTCTAGTTATGCAGTTTGTTCCCTCAGTTATCAGATCAATTTCTTGGGTGTTTAGAAAGATTTGATATTTATCCAGCTCTGTTAGAGGGACAAGACTCTACCTTCTTAACTCCCTTCCTACCCTAAGATTATTTTTAAATTCCCTATTTATGCTCTTTTGTCATTTTATTTTTTGATGTTTAAATTGATAGTCTGATAGAATTTATTTTGAAGTAAAGAGTGAGGAAATCATCTAATTTTTTCCCCAAGATGGTTATAATAACTTGTAAATCATGATTTAATGAATTTTTATCTCAACTAATTTGAAATACTGTTTTTATTCCCATTTATATTTTGATCTGTCTTAACTTTCTGATCTATTCTGTTGATCTATCTTGTCATTGCCAGTATCAAACATGTTGAAGTTCTCTGGATTTATAATACATTTGAATATCTATGTTTTCTACTCGTTTATGATCCTGACTTTATTATTATGTTTATTTCTACTTCATTTCATTATGAGTTCATATTATATTCCTTTCAGAATTACTGTGATTAACTTTGCCTAATGCACAGTAAATTTTAATAAATGTAACATATGTTGTTGCAATAGAAACCATGTTTGCTGATGAAAAGTTTCATATATAGCTTTGAGGTCAAGAATGAGAGCTGGATCACTTGTAACTTCTCAATTCTTATTTGTGTGTTTATTTTCTGAAAGCTCATTTAAATTCTGAGAGAGGTATGTTAAAATCTCAGAATATGATTTTAGATATATCACACTTCAGCATTTTTTCAGCTTTTCATTTTTTTTTAAAGTTTATTTATTTATTTTGAGAGAGACAGAGACAGTGCGAGCCAGGGGATGGAGGAATGGGTGGAGAGAGACAGAGAGAGAGAGAGAGAGACAGAGAGAGAGAAAATCCCAAGCAGGCTCCAAACGGTCAGTGCAGAGCCCAACATGAGGCTCAAACCCACAAAATGCAAGATCATGACCTGAGCCGAAACCAACAGTTGGGTGTTTAACCAACTGAGCCACCCAGGTGCCCCACCAGCTTTTCAACTGAGTCCAATGTCACTTCGTGCAAAAATGTTTCTGAGTGTTATGCTACTTTGGTGGGTTGTAACTGTTATCAATAATTGTCCTTTCAATCCAATTAAATTCTTTTTTTCCTTACTTCTGTTTTCTTTCTCCTTGCATTAGTTTGGTTATATTCTAATCTATTCCCTTATGTTAATGTATTTATGTCATTTGACTTAAGTCACTTGTCTCCTAAAAACATACAGCTGGACTCTGTTGCTTCTATTAATATAGGCCTTTAACTGATCCATATTTCTTTTGACTGCTGGCAAGATTGGTCTTATTTCTACCATCATATTTTACGTTTTTTGTTTTGTTCATAATACTTTCTTCAATTTTTCCCTCGACTCTTCCTGGATTTATTACATTTTCTTTCTTTCTTTCTTTCATTCTTTCTTTCTTTCTTTCTCTTCCTTCCTTTTTTATTAGTAGACTTTACTTTTTAGAGCACTCTTAGAGTTCATAGAACATTGAGCAGAAGGTATAGAGAGCTCCCATATACTCCTCCTCCTGCACTTCTGCACCCTACACAGTTTCCCCAATGTTAACATCTTATACTGGTGTGGTACATTTGTTATAATTCATGAGTGAATATCAATACACTATTAGTAACAAAAGTCCATAGTTTACATTAGAGTTCACTCTGTTGTATAGTTCTATGGATTTTGGTCAATGCGTCATGTCCTGTATTCTCCATTATATTGCCCTACGGAATGGTTTTGCTGACCTAAATGTCTACTGTGCTTCATCTGTTCTTCCCTCCCTCTTTCCCCCACATCTCAAGTCCCCAACAACCACTGATCTTATTGTTATCCCTATAGTTTGCCTTTCCCACATTGTCATTTAAGTGTGTGCTTTCTTGTTCAAGGATTATTTTTTTTCCATTAAAAATTAAGACTATATATTTTTAGAGTAATTTTAGGTTTACAGCAAAATTGAAGGAAAGGTACAGAGATTTCTCATACACCTGCTGCTCCCACACAAGCTTAGTGCTCCCTTTTTAGTATGCTTTCTTTATTCCTCTTTTCCCTTCCTGAGAAGTCTAGAGGTTATATATCCTGAATCTATTCTACTAGTGGGTGTGCGAACATTTTAGTAATCATTTTGTAACTATGCTTCTCAAGCAAAATAAAAATTTAAACTATATCTGAAACTCCCCCATAACTGGATGAAAAGTTAAACATCCCTTACTTATTTCTTCTTTTTCTGTTTTCTCGATGTTCAAGTTTAGTTAAGAGAATCTCAATCTTTACTGCCAGTTTGAAATTAAATAGTCTCTTCTAGTTAAGAATCTTTTCTTAACAATTACTTTAAACATTACAAGTACTTTATCACCTGTACTTAACAGTAAGTTTTACTGAGTTCACAGCTCACTGCTTTTTCTTTTGTACCACATCTTTCTATTTCTTGAGGTTGTTAGTCTGATTCATTATTATTTCACCAGACTACTTTGAGTAATTTTTTTTAAAAATAAAGAATGTATAAAAGAGAAGCTTTCTGGGTCTTCCTGTGCTGAAACTGACTTTCCGTTGTCTTCACAGAGGAGTGATCTTTTTACCTCAGAAGGCTGTCAGCGTCACCCCACTATCTCTTAGCATTTATGTAGCAAATGAGAACTTCGGTGTCAGCCCTAGTATCTTTCCTATGAGGTAACTATTTTGAAGCTTATAGGATTTTCCATTTATCCTTTGAATTCACATTTTTCATCAGGATATGACTAGGTATGAGTTTTCTTCCATCAGAATTTCCTTTAATATGCCAAGTTCATCTCTGACTTAGAGGCTCTACACCAGCTCTTCCTTCTTGTTGGAACGATCTTCCTCCAGTCATTGCAAAGCTGCCTCCCTCCCATCATTAGGTCTGAATTTAAGCCCCTCAAATCCTTCACTGATCACCATATCTAAAACATCTTCTAATCATAGTCATTCTTGGCCATATTTATTATTCTGTTTTATTTCTTCATAGTATTTGTCATGGTCTAATATTCTTGTATTTATTTTTATGTGCTGACTGTATC
>NW_027527381.1:2314681-2316575 GCF_008692635.1 Crocuta crocuta
CTGGAATATAAACTCCATGAGAGCAGAGACCTTTCCTATTTTATTTGCTGTGTATCTTTGGCTCCTATAATAGTGCCTTGCACACAGGAAGTGCTGGATGAATGACAGACAAAAATGTGAAGGAGCAGAAGCTGATTTTCCTCTTTCTAGGATTTTCCACAAGATTTTCCATGTAGTCCGTTCTCTTTCCTCTATTTAATTTTCCATCCTCCTAAAACTGCATCCATTCTTCTGGTCTACTTCAAGGCTTTTGGTTAGAAGCAACACCACACACACACACACACACACACACACACACACACTCCTATACTTGCAAGAAGGCAAATACATACACACAGAATGAAGTTAAAGAAACTTCAAGGGAGCACTGAATTATTCAGTTGATTTAATAAAGTTTACAAAATCTCTGGAGTACGTGGTAGAACTCCCATCCTCTGTTTCACATTATTTAAATTATCTGAAATATGATCTAGTTTTTATTCTTGTTTACTGCCTAGTCACAGTCAAAGAGTATTGAATGATTCTTTTGTTGTGTCTTGCAACTATGATTCAACAGATATCAGGGTTATATTGTAAACTGATCTGCTTTGTTAGAGATTTAGTTTATTTTGGCTTGGTTTGACCACTGTAATTAGACTTTGGCAATGGAAATTACTCTCAGAAAACTAATGTTAATATTACAGCCATTTTCCTCAGCTATTATATCTGGAACAAGTGGTTATAACTAGAAATTTGTATTCCTCACACTAGTGTTTTTTGTTGACCACATCACTATCTTGTTTAAAGGACCAAAGTTGAAATTATAAACTGTCTTGAGTAAAAATTTTGCAATGAGAAAGTTCTATTCTATTGGTAAACAGTAGGTATGCTATAAATATGAAAGTATGAATATAGGTAAATACTAAAAAGTGTTCGAACAAATAATTAGCTATTCTTTACTTTTGTTATTAAATCTTCCTGGGATGATTAAGGATATCACTGAGGACATACAAGGAAGAAAGCTGAACAGGGTGGGAAGAGAAGAAAATGCTCATGCTTGGATAAATATGAGCAATGATTTTATGTTGAATTTCTGCAAAATTCTCAAGGTTTGTTGTTACTCTATAAAACCAATTTGTTATAGAGATTGCTGAATAAGAAATGTAATAACTGTATCAAAGCTAGTAGTCATTAGAGCTATTTACCAAATATACCAGTTGTGTCTTTCAGGCGTGTGGTAGAATTATATTTCCTGATGCCCTCATGATTGTGTGGGATTTTAGACCACTTGTGGACAATAAATTCAAAGCAAATATGACAATGACAAATGTCACGGTTAAGTCAGAGCATTTCATTAGTGAAGTGAGACCTTCTAGAACTCTCTTTTTTGGGGGTGCCTGGATGGATCAGTTGGTTAAGCAGCCAACGGCTCAGGTCATGGTCTTGTGGTTTGTGGGTTCGAGCCCTGCGTCAGGCTCTGTGCTGATAGTTCAGAGCCTGGAGCCTGCTTCAGATTCTGTGTTTCTGTCTCTCTCTGCCCCTCCCCTGCTCACACTCTATCTCTCTTTCTGTCAAAAATAAATTTTACTGCACAGCAAAGGAAACAACCCACAAAACTAATAGGCAACCAACGGAATGGGAAAAGATAGTTGCAAATGACATATCAGATAAAGAGTTAATATCCNCTCTCTCTTTCTGTCAAAAATAAATTTTACTGCACAGCAAAGGAAAGAACCCACAAAACTAATAGGCAACCAACGGAATGGGAAAAGATAGTTGCAAATGACATATCAGATAAAAGGTTAATATCCAAAATCTATAAGGAACTCACCAAACTCCACACCCGAAAAACAAACAACCCAGTGAAGAAATGGGCAGAAGATATGAACAGACACTTCTCCAAAGAGGACATCCA
>NW_027527381.1:2319731-2364349 GCF_008692635.1 Crocuta crocuta
AACAAACTGAGGACTGATGGATGTGGGGGGGAGGGGGGATGGGCATGGAGGAGGGCACTTGTGGGGATGAGCACTGGGTGTTATATGGAAACCAATTTGACAATAAACTATTTGTAAAAATAAATAAATAAATTAGTTAAATTAAATTAAAAAAAAGAAATCGCAAACGAAGTTAAAAAAATAAAAAATAAAAACTCCTGTTTCATACGAAAAAAAGAAATTAAAAAAATTTTTTAGAACTCTCTTTTTTTCTGGCATGATTACTAGCAGGGAATCAATAATTCCTTCTGCACTAGCCTGGGTCCTGGAATGAGGGTAATAGTGTTCTCAGCTGAGTACCCAGAATCATTGATCGTGTATTAACCATATATTGTGAATTAGAAATAAATCTCTCTTGTTTAAGACACTGTGTTGGGGTAGTCTGTTAGCGCAGCATAGCCTGGCCTATTTGACCAATACACAGAACTTAAATAACCTACCTGACGGAAAGCTTTGCTAATCTTTTGTTTTAAATTCTGTTTCTAAACCCTGCTCTCTCACTCCCAATTCTCTGCTCTGTTTCTTATGACCTTCCAACAGCTTTTGGATTTTAGTTCAGCATTCAATCTTGAATTTTACTGACTTGCCCAACCTGATGGGCACAAATAAAACACATATAACTTTCTTACAGCTTTAATAGTCGAGGCATATACTCTCTCTTCATCTTCTATTCCTATCATTTACTCATTTCTTCATTCATAAAACAAAATGTTGAACATTTGGTACGAGCCAGTTTTAACTACCAGGATAAATTGCAAACAAAAAGTCATAAAAATTACATTCTATTTGGAATGCTAATAATTAATCAAATAATTATACAAATAAATGTAAAATTACAACAGTGCTAAGTGCTATCAAGAAGAGATATGTCATCTGTCTATTGATAATGATGAAACAAATGAGACAGTGTTCATAATCAGATCATGTCAGTGTATAGGAATGATGGTATGCAGAAAATTTCATACTATTTCTACAACTATTATGGAAGTATGAAATTCTATCAAAATTAAAAAGGCTTTTTCAGGGTACTAACTGGTGTGATAGGATGTACCTTTACTGGCCAGAATTGTCTGGGTTGGTAATCTCAGTTTAGTATTTGATTCAAACTCTTGGCCAAATTGTATTCTAGGAATTTCAGTCCCTCTTTCCATATCTGTTCTAATCATTGTCTCTACAAAACACTGCAGCACACACATGATAACAAAATGAAAGAAAATCCATTTTAAATTGCACTTTGTGTTAAACCAAAAAGCTTTTCCCTTTTTATTGTTTGTTTTAAAAAGTGATATATAATAAATACAGAAAACCAGGCAGATATACAGGCGACCTAGTAAAAAATGAAAATTGCTCATCAGTAATCAGTCACTGATAATTACTATTAACGTTTTGGTCAATTTCCTATCATATATTTTTTATTTTCTTTTAACAGTATTAACTATCTGTTGTATGTAGCAAATTACCCTGAAACATAGTTGCTCAAAACAGTAAACACTGGGGAGCCTGAGTGTCGCAGTCAGGTAAGCATCTGACTCTTGATTTTGGCTCAGGTCATTTTCTCAGTTTGTGAGTTCAAGCCCAGTGCAGGGCTCTGTGCTGACAGCACGTAGTCTACTTGGGATTCTCTGTCTCTCTGCCCGCCCCTCAGCCACATGGTGTTCTCTCTCAAAAATAAACTTAAAAAAACCCAAAAAATAATAAACACTATTTCATAAAAATCTTAGCTGAGTGTTTGTAGATGAGAGTTTCTAATGAGATTGTAGTCCAGTTGTCAACTGGGATTGTAGTTATTTATAGGACTGGAGAACCCATTGGCTCCCAACCACATTCACGTGGTTACCATCAAAGAGGCTCCCATTTCTCACCAAGTAGGCTTCTCCATAGAGCTACTGACTGATATAGCATTGAAGCCGGCCTCCCACGATGAGTTCTAAGAAAGAGAGAGAGAGAACAAAACAGAAGCTGCAGTATTTTATAACCTAATCTGGAGAGTGACATATAATTTCTGCTATATTCTACTGGTCATACAGGCTAATCCTAGTACAGTGTGGGAGACAAGGTGTGAACATAGTACAAGGGTATGAATACCAGGAGGTGGGAAACAGTGATAGACCATCTTGGAGACTGGCTACCATGTCACATTCTATCCCAAGCATTTTACCACCTTATACGATATTTCCTATGCCCTTCTTTTAATGAAAATAATACTTAATTTATCAATAATTTGATCAATCTAATTACTGTATTAATAATAATAATATTTCATTGTATTATATTGCTGTAAGCCTTAATAGTCAGATATACAGGGACATTATAAAGCTAGGAGGCTTTTATTTTTTAAAAATTACTTGAGGGGCGCCTGGGTGGCTCAGTTGGTTAAGCATCTGATTCTTGAACTCGGCTCTGGTTATGATCTCACAGTCATGAGATCAAGCCCTGTACTGGACTCTACGATGAGTGTGGAGCCTGCTTGAGATTCTCTCTCTTTCTCTCCCTCTGCCTCTCCTCCACTTGCTTGCATGCACACACACACATTCTCTCTCTCAAAATAAAAATAAAATAAAATAAAATAAAATAATAAAATAAAAATTACATGAGAATTTATTCATTGAACCTAATCGGTGCTGCCCTTTAAAAAGCTCACCTTGGGAACCTTTGAACTTATTTCAGTGGTGTTGGGCTGTTGTCACAATCATGCCTGGGATTCTTTTGAAATTACAGTTGGATTCTTGGAGCATATTACTTTCAATCAACTCAAAGGTGATAAGAGGCAGTTATGTTAACAAGCAGAACATATGTTGAATTTATTCTTGTTCTTCTGCTATTCAGTTGCAATACTGAATCAGATGTATTAGTAAAAAAATGTGTTTCTGACACTTAACTGCAGCTTAATAAGATGATATTCCTTTGCAAAATAAGTCACATTTGAATGAATTATATATGGGAAGCACACTGTGATTCAGAGACTTGAGCTTTGTGGGCTCTGAATGTGCCCTTCCTTCTGACCTTAACTTTCATGTACACCCACCTGCCCAGTGAGTATCCTGAACAAGTTTACCCCTTAAGTATAGTTCTTGGAATAAGTACTATATTTACAGTATTTATTTATATAAACTTACATCTGCCAAAGTATAATATTGTATTTATATTAGCCATCATTTTTTTTTTAGCAAAAGGAAATCATGGATTATGAAAGCAACATTAGGGCAGAATCAAGTCTTATTTGACTTTTTTTCCACATGGTGCCTGGCACACAATTGGTACTTAATGCATGTTTGTTGAATTAATGACACATTGAAATTCTCATGCCATAAAATAATGACGCTTAAGTTAATGATACTTACCTGGCAATCTAAATCTTAAAAGCTATCATGCTGATACTTGGTGCTGCTGTTTCTTTTTTTTTCAATTCTATGTTGTAACATCATAGAATTTCCTCAATATTTTAAGACTTGTGGAAGCATTCTTTGGTCTAAAATAGATAATATGCTGAAAAACATGGTCATTTCTCCATCTCCAATATGTCCAAATAAAAAAAAAATGACCACCAAAACAAACCAAACATCCTAATTAATAGTAGAGTTCTTTTTCATGTTTTATTTATTTTTGAGAGGAGGGAGAGAGAGAGCACAAGCAGAGGAGGGCAAAGAAAAATGGAGACAGAGGATCCGAAGTGGGCTCTGCACTGACAACAGAGTGCAATGCAGGGCTCAAACCCACAAACCCCGGATTGTGACTGGAGCTGAAGTCAAATGACCAAGCCACCCATGCTCCCCAATAGTAGAATATTTAAAAAGCTGGAATCATCTTCTTTAAGTTTTTTTAATGTTTATTCGTTTTTGAGAGACAGAGAGAGACAGGGTGCAAATGGGGGAGGGGCAGAGAGAGACACACACACAGAATTCGAAGCAGGCTCCAGGCTCTGAGCTGTCAGCAAAGAGCCCATCATGGCGCTCAAATTCACAAACTGTGAGATCATGACCTGAGCTGAAGTCAGATGCCCAACCGACTGAGCCACCTAGGTGCCCCAAAAGCTGGAATCATATTCTAACTTTTCCTAAATTTGTGTGGCTTTAGTTGTGCCTTTCCCACCCTAAAAACTATTGCAGTTATTGGTTTTCTCCCAGACATCCAGAAAGATGCATGTGTGTACCCTATATGTAATCATAGTCTTTCAAACAACTACTCAGGGGATAGGATGAGGCAGTAGGGAAATAAGCAAATTGCTACCATTCTCCCAGAAAGCCAATGTTATATTAGCAGTTCTATTTTGGAGGAGGAAAATAATCCAATTTCAAGGCTGGCATAAGTATTAGGCTCATCACTCACTCACTTCCTTACATAGGTGGCAGAAAATTCTGTGATTTCATGCCAAGCCCTCCAACAAAGACACAGCATGGCTTTTTGCTTTACTTGGTTTCTTCCTATTTTAGAGTGAAAATTTATACTTCCAAAAAGAATTACAGGCAGCTTCCAATATTGAGACATTGAGACCAAACCATTAAAAATAAAAACAGTAGGGGCGCCTGGGTGGCTTAGTCGGTTGAGCGTCCGACTTTCGCTTAGGTCATGATCTCTCGGTTCGCGGGTTCGAGCCCCGCGTCGGGCTCTGTGCTGACTGCCAGCCCAGAGCCTGGAGGCTGTTTCAGAGTCTGCGTCTCCCTCTCTCTCTGACCCTCCCCTGCTCACGCTGTCTCTCTCTCTCTCTCTCTCTCTCTCCTAGAAATAAACAAACATATTTTAAAAAATTTAAAAAAAAATAAAAACAGTACAAATCCTAATGAAAAGAATGGAAATTCCTTATAGGAATTCTATAATGAGAAAAGTCATTGGTGCCTAGAAAAAGTCTGAGTACTATGCATTTAATGAGGCTCTAGTGAAACCTTGGGGAATTATCCATTCTCTCAGTGTAAATGAGCAGTTCTGTCAGCATCATCCTCAATCATTGGTTACCTCTCTCTTTCTTCTAAAATTTAACTTTGCACTTATAGAAAAGTTGGCAGAGTAGAATAAGAACTCTTGAATACCCTTCACCAAAATCTATCAAATTGTTTACATGCTCCCCTATTTCTGTGTTTGATCATTCTCTCTGTTTCTCTTTCTCAGTCTCTCTCTCTCTCCTCCCCCCCTTCCCCCCCAACACTTTTGGAGGAACTATTTGAGTGTGCACTTGGGACATCATGGCCTTTAACATGAAATACTTTATTTTTTTTCTGATTTAACACATTGCTTTATTTTTTTTCTTAAATAGTTTATTGTCAAGTTGGTTTCCATATAACATGAAATATTTTAGTGTTGTACTTCCTTCATATAAGAAAGGGACAGTACCGGGCGCCTGGGTGGCTTAGTCGGTTGAGCGTCCGACTTTTGCTTAGGTCATGATCTCGCGGTTCTTGGGTTCGAGCCCCTCATCGGGCTCTGTGCTGACTGCCAGCTTAGAGCCTGGAGCCTGTTTCAGTCTGTGATTCCCTCTCTCTCTGACCCTCCTCTGTTCACGCTGTCTCTCTCTCTCCTAGAAATAAATAAAACATTTAAAAAAAAAAAGGGATATTACCTTATGTAATCAGTACAATTATCAAAATCAGAAAAATTCACAATGCTATTATACTTACCTAGTCTATAACCCTTACTCAAATTTTGTCAATTTTCTGACTAATGTCCTTTAGAGTAAAAGAAAATAAAAGTCTTGTGGCCCAGGATCCAATCCAGAAAGACATCTTGCATGTAGTTTTCATGTCTCTTTAGTCCCTTGGAATGTGGAACACTTTCTCTGTCATTCTTTGTGTCTTTCATGGCCTTAAAAATTTTGAAGAATATCTTGTAAAATGCCCCTCAAGTTGAGTCTGTGTGGTCAGATTTAGGTTATGATTTTTGGTAAGGATATTGGAGATGTGATGCTGTGTCCTCCTTTGTGCAGCATGTCAGGAGGCACGTGATGTTGATTTGTTCCAATGCAGACTACTCTTTTGAAAGTCCACCTTCTATTCTGTGATGTGAGGCAGAATGGTAACTTCTGGGACTTTTGGACTTACAAGTTAAAGGCGGCCCTGTACTAGTTATTCTCCATTTGTCTCCATCTTGCATCCATTCTCTTCCCTTCATTGCTCTGCTCTATACCCTGGAAGCTGATTTCTGGGGACTGTATCACCTGGGCTCCTCTGCTGCTGGCTTCTGAACAGACTCAACCAATGGAGAATGCTAACACGAGATCAGAGTATGGGTTCAAGGAATTTATTACCCTAGAATGTTCACTGCTTTGCTTTAGCTGCATATCTTTGGCAGTGGCTACATCCCTTCATAGTTTCTGCTCTCCTCCAGCTCCACTTGCCCTCTCAGCCCAACAGTGGTAGTGGCTTCCTGTTGATACTAGTCTCTGTGTGCCTCAACATGCCTTGTTGGTTCTCTGAACTGCCTGTAGCTCTAAAAGTAGTCCTTTGATGAAGATTATTCACTTTTTAAGATCTGAGTTGAATTCTGTTTTCTGCTAGTTGATGAAAATAACCTGAATAAAACAATCTGCCATTTTTGCAGGCATTTAATTAGAGCAATAAAGTGTTTAGAAGAGAAATAGCTAAATGTTTTATCAGTACTTAGCCCAAGTTGATAACAATTAGATTAAAATTTAGTCCAAAGGTTATGTCCAATAATTATTTATTTGATTATAGAAACCATAAGTCCTTAGATTTACATGACGCCTTTCCTCCAAAGAGTTAGAGGCTGGCAACCAAAGACAGGTAAGATAATTCTAAGTGGTAGAACAAGGGCCAGTCTTAGAATTAAACATAATGAAACCAATACAGATAGAGCATTTTGCAATTCAAAGTGCTTAAAATATGTGTTATCACTTTGCTTCTTCACAACGATTCTGTAAGACAAATGCTATTAATATTGTCACCAGTTTGCAGTTGTCCAGCTCTGAGTTACTACTCCTCATCAAATGGGCAGAATATGTCTCCCATGCCTATATTAGGGCCTGTTGTCTCCTCTAGGATGCTTCACTCTCCCCCAAGGTACTTTCTTCACTTTCTAATATTTTTTACTTTGTCATAGTTTCTTACTTCTAGCTATCTTTTCCTGCTGATGTGTTAACTGATATTTAAGGTAATAGCTTATAACATAATAGCTGATAATAATTTCAGATGTCACCTATCCTAGGGGGGCTCTACGTTTTAATGGAAATCTCTGAAAGAATTCTCTACTCAAAGGAAGGAAGATTTAATGGTGCAGTCACATTTGGTAATTTGATACCACATTCTGGGATAATGAAATCCTACATACCACCTATTTATACGGAGAGTCTGGGAGTGGCCATCAGAAGTGCAGAGAATGTGGTGTTGACTTTCCATGAGGTAGAGAAGAGGGAGAGGAAGTACTTTGAGGTTGCTTATTTCTTTTTTTCCTGCAGACCTATTTGCTTTTTTGTGAGCATATAAGGGATTTGGAGATGAGATCCCTTAAGGCATCTGAGTCTGGTTGTGTGATAGTCTTGGCTTTAGCATCGTATATTCCTTTATCTTCCTACGGGAGCAACAAGAAAGGTGACAAATGGGTGGTTCCTATCACCAGAACATTAAAATGGAGAATCATTACTCTACTTATTGTTCTCAAAGAGTGATATATAAATGAAAACTTGGAAAGCCACCTCCAAAATCCTGCTGGCATCTTACTTTTCCACAAAACTGTCATGAGGAAGAAAAATTTGGGTTTTGTAAAGTGTGCCCTTTATAATGTGTAGCTGTCCTCTTGGTTATAACAGGTAATTTCTCTCCTGGGTTAAGAGTATAATGTTTACTGGGTTTAGCATAAAATCCTGGAATGGATAGAGGAAATAGTTTGATATGTTAGGTTTTCTTTTCTTCCTTATTTCTTAGGAACAGCACCCAAACATCTTAGGAATAATGGTGGTAATTCTCCCATCCTGTCTTTGCAGACCCAAGCAAATGGAGGCAGTGTAGAACCAATCTCTGTCCTTAGCTCCCAAGAACCTTAAACTATGAGTCATTCTTGAACATCGTATGAGGCAAAAAGCCATGTCTGTGGAAGGAAAGCAGGTCATAACAAAAGGGAGATCTAGGTTGTGCCTGGGGAGAGTGGGAGAGACTAGTTATCAGTGAGCATGTTTACTGGACAACTCCTTCCACTCCCACCCTGGACCCAATCAGAATATTCAAAACTGATACCTTGCCAGAAGATCTGAGCCATATCGTCCCAGCACTTTCAAGAAATATCTCTTTTCACACAAAGGAGAATTAGGTACCTTTCTTTCACCCAACAGTGGTAAAAGCATAAATAACTTCCCATAGGGGTTTGCAGATAGGATCAATAGTTTGTTTCTTTTCCCCTTACTTGACATGAAGGCAAGTTTCTAAAACAATTTTATTCCTTCCTGCTGACATCTTAGTATATGTTGCTTTCATCCTTGTTTTCAGCATCATGAGTGAACACGTATTCTTTTGACATTGGTCAGTCCGGTCTTAATTCCAACCCTGAGCAGTCTGCATTCCCAATCAGTGTTTCTACATCATCTATTCGACAGTGACCCAGAAACTGCTGGATTTCAAATTCAGCCTGTGCAAAATTTCAGTCCTTTCTTTCCACGTAAAAGTTAAAATTTAAAGAAGAGTGAATGGTAAGAAAAGATTAATTTAATATAAACCTGACACAGAGGCAATACTGCTCATAGCTTTGCCATCTGGGGTTTTGGTAAATTAGATTTAGATTATCTTTTACAAACTGTAGTTCACCTTCAAAGAGGCCAAATGCTATTTCCCGTCAGTTTTCTTAATTACCTGTCAAGCATAAGTCCTCCTGTCTGAGCCTAGACCTGATTGCAGTGAGGGAGGCATAAGCCACAGCTGATGCTGCCATCATTTACTAGCAAAACAAAGTGGCTAAAATCAATGTGTTGCTGCTGTCAGCCAAATTTTAGAATAAAGTATTTAAGGGGCAACTTTTCTTTTCTTCAGAAAACTATACAGATGTAGAGGTTCCTTATTGTCTGGGGTTTCCAGATCCACTCCACCCCCCTTAAGAAATCCCTTACAAATGAAAAAAACTCCCCCTATCTGTACACAAGGACTGGTGAGTCATGGAGCCCAGAGAAACACAATCATCCATTATTAGAGTGAGAAGACATAGGTTTTAAAAAGGATCACACACACACACACACACACACACACACACACACACACACACNCCCAGTCCTCACTTTCAGCCAGCCTACACATATCCTGGCTATGAATATCCATGGCACATTCAAGTTCTTGGAATGGTGCTCATTTTAGTCTTATGATTCAGAGCTTATGCGTATCCTTTGAAATCCTATAGGGGTAGATGGTATACAAAAGCAGAAAGCAAGAGCCGAAAGAGCAAACATCTCCAGTGAAGGTAGGGGAAAGAGAGGAGACAAGAAATAATAGCATCTTGAGATTTTCCTCTTGTTGCTTTGTGGGTGGAGTGACATCCACTTCTGGTTCCATTTATTTCTCACTTTGAGGAGTGTCTGTAATTTTTCTCTGGGGGAGTGATAATATTGATTTGAGATATCTCCCTATATTGAATTATGCCAACTCCTCCTTGAGAAGTTATGAATCATTCTGCATTGTGTGCTTCCATTCACCTACCCTTGAGAGAGAGGAGTAAAGAAGAATAATATACAGGCATTACAAATTGGACATATACACACATGAATGCTCATGCTGTAGCCCCTGATGGAATCTGACAAGTCTGTTCACTGACCTTCCCACTCGTCTTGCTCATGCCCCTCCCTTGCCTCACTGGGAATGGCCTGTGAGTCACTCCTGTACACAAATGTTGTTCACCCTTCCAAGTTCAGGTTAGGTCTCTATCATTCACAGCGCCTTCCACTAATACTTCTGGACTCTTTTGAGTCATTATTGAACAGATTCTGTATATGTTTCTTAACTGTTTTTGTTTTCCACTTGGAATGTAAACAATTCTGGGACCATATCGTTGGTAAATGTCTTTTATAGTCACACGGCAGCAAGCACAGAGCACATCGTGGTTTCCTCAATAATACCGGTAGAAAGTGTGAGCTATAGAGAACAATTAGGACTAGGAATTGACTGCTAAAAAGGAGAAGGGACAAGAAGGGATGCAGAAGGGAGGGGAAGGGAAAGTCAGCCTAAAGCCACCCAGCTGACCATTTGCTTATGAAATACCTTCACCTGTTCTTGGAGAGAGTGGAATGTGTATGTGTTTTCCATACCAACAGCTGAAGGATAAAAATGTCCCAGTTTAAATCTCTTTCTCAGGCATCAATCTGGTCTTTCACTGGGTTGCTTTCCTCTTGGGTTTAGCTTTTGGTGGGGGGGAGTAGGCTGGGGGACATTTGTGCTCCTGTGTCTTGGGAGCCCAGTGGGGGAAGCATTGAGAAGGCAGTGCCCGTGGCAGCAGGGGGAGGGTGGGGTCAGAGGCTCCCCACTTCACCTTCTCCACCTCAGCTGCGTCCAGGGATTTTAGAGATTGGGAAATTTTCCTTGATAATGTTTTGTTTCTGAAAGGATATAAGAAAGAAACATCGGGGGCCAATGTCCAGAGAATACTTTGCCACCCTAGAGAAACAGTGGACTGAACATTTTCCTTTGCCCTGGAGAATGTAACTGTGACTGTGATTATGGGTTAATCTTGCTCCATGAGGAAAAAAAAAAAATCAAGGCACAAAATCGGTTGGGGATAATGGCCATGAACAATGTTAGAAGCTAAAAGGGAATTTTAGCTCTGATGAAAAAGAATATTCTGTTGACAAAAATAAGCAGTTACCAAATATAAGATATATTGATATAGATGTACACACAGAAATATAATATGAACATATTTACATATACATGTATAATTGGTGTTATATGATATGTCGCACACACAGGCCTACAGGTAGTTGACAAGTAGGAGATGAGGAAATGAATTGATCAATAACTTTGAGGTCTCTGGTATGTGACCAGCACTTTGCTGTGTGCTCTGGAGGATAAGTATAACAAAGCCAGGTGTCTAGATTGCCCTGCCCTTAGAATTCGTTTTTGATAAAGAAAAGAGGCAAAATATAGCTTCATGGGAATATCTAATGGTCTTGGCCAGGGAAGTACCTCAAGGCAGCACCAGTAAGAATGGAAGATGTAAACCACTGAGTCAGAGATGCACAAAGTCCTATGTTTGAATGGGGTCAGACCCAGTGCATGAGGAGTAGTTAGTGGGTGATCTGAGGAGATTCTGCTTACTCTCAAGTCATCTCCCCTAGTGGTTCCATGACAGTTCCCCTGCTTTACCATTTGAAATTCCCGCTTTAGAGTTACTATTTCAGTTTATATAACAGAAATAAGGCAGTTACTGCTGACGCCCTCTGTTGCATGTTTTCAGCCTTTTAAAGACTGTTTTCTCCTTGCGTGCCCAAAGCATGCTCTCCTTTAGAGTTATTTCATATCTTAAAATAAACAAAATAGGGGTGCCTGGGTGGCTTTGTTGGTTAAGTGTTAGAACTTCAGCTCAGGTCATGATCTCAGCTGTGCTGACAGCTCAGAGCCTGGAGCCGGCTTTGGATTCTGTGTGTGTCTCTCTCTCTCTGCCCCTCCCCCCCCTCTCAAAAATAAACATTAAAAAATAAACAAAGTAATGTGACTAAAAACAAAGCAAATATTTTATTTCAATCGCTTTTTCAAACTACAGGTGCTCTCACCGTTTCCTGATTGAGAATCGCTATATACATGCACACAGACCATAAACTCTGTGTGGAGATGGACTTTTATCTTTTTTGCTGCTGTTTCCCCAGCTCCTAGACATATCCAGAGCACTCTCGGGGCCTATGACGAAAAAGATCAAGGCACAAGATTGGTGGGGATGTTGTATTTACAGAGTAGCAGGAGCCATGGGGATGTGTCTTGGAAAGTCTGTTCTAGTCTCATTTAGGCAACTCAGGATGGTGATTTCCAGGGAGGACTCAGAAAGCTGCCCTTAGCAGAGGAGGTACAGGCTCATGAATTTCCACAGGGGAGAAGGAAGGACAAGCCTTCAATGGCCACGTAGCCATAACATTGCTGTCAGGGAAACCGACCTTGAGTCCTAGGACAGAGGCAGGTTCCGAACAAGTGAGAAGGGAAATTGCCTCCTCTGGGGATGGGGGTGAAGAAGAGAGGATGCTGGCTTTGGGGTGAAAGAGATGATTTCATCCTTTGCTCCAAACTCCTCAGCTTCTTCTCATTTATTTAGAGTAGGATCCAGTGTTCTTTCTATTGGCATCTCCAGCCTCATCTCCTGTCCTGCCCCCTCTTGCTCACTGTTTCACCCCACATCTCTGTGATTGTTACTCCAGCGCGCTACACCCACCTGCACCCCCACAGCCTTCACTTACACTCTTCCCTCTGCTTGGAAGTCTCCTTCCCTTGAAGGAGGAAAGGGCCTTCATGCTGGCCTACCTGGGCATTACCTTCCCCGAGAAGCCTTCCCAAGGCATCTTATCCAAAATGGTGCCCCTTGTTCTGTCACTGTCCTCTTAGTCGGCTTCATTTTCCTTTGTGATAATCCTTATTCCCTGATGACACAACTGTGTCTGGATCTATGTATATATACACACATACATGCCTATTTATCTATTGTCTTTTCCCTCTACCTGAATGTAAGCTCCCTGCTATATTACCAGGTCCTACAACAGTGCCTGGGTCATAGCAGGCACTTATCAAACATTTATGGAATAAAGGACTGAAGAGATAGGACTTTGAATCTAGGTCTATTATTTATTGGTTGTGTTATCATGGGAAAATTACTTGCGTCCTTTAGCCTGGCTTTTGTTATCTGTAAACCATGTGGATTACACCTATTTTACTAGATTGTGGTCAGATTATAACACATATAGGCCTTGTACAGTGCCTGATGCATATCAGATGCCCAATAAATGATGAACATGATTGTCAGCTTGGTTTAGGATGTTAAGTAATCTGTGCTCTCCCATCTACGGCTCAGAAGTGCTTTCTAGCCTACATCCTGTTCTGTGACTTTTCCTGAACTAGGAGTGCAGAGTGGTGCCAAATCTCCTATTTATAAGTTTAATGGAAATGCCAGGTTTGGTGAGATGCTCAAAGGGAAAAAAGTCATGAACTTTAGTTTTTCTTGAAAACAACATGCCAACTTTTCCCAGTGGAGGAGAGATGTTTTGACCTTCTTCTTCATTGTTTCAGTTTATGGGAAGAACATATGAGTGAGCGTATGTGTATGTGTCTTGTAAGCTCATTTCTAATCAGCCCCTGGGGAAAGCTGGATCTGAGAAACACTTTGTCCTTCTGAGAAAAAAAAATCCTTCCCAGGTATATGCCCTCAGAACATGTGTTTATTAGTTTTATTTGATTCTTGGGTATAGTGAGGGATAGTGACAGTCGGGAAGTATAAAAAAAAGGAAATCTAACAATAGAACCAGCTTAGTCTTTGTCAGCATATTTTTTTCTAAAGAGAAAGATGATACTTGACAGTGTGGTTGTGAAGACATGGTTTATTTATTTAAACCACTATGTATCTATTTAAACAAAGAGACTCATGAAGAAAATCTAATGGATGAGTGAAGCAGAATTATCGCCCCAAATATGTTAGGATGTGCCAGATAAGATTAATATTTTGTTTCCAGAAAAATGTTTTATATCATGCAGTGTTGCAGAGTTTGTGTTTGTTTATTTGAGAGTTTATATCTTGGGACATTAGTCACAAGAGTTACCACTTTCTTTGACCATGAAAGATAAAAAGAAAATCTTGGAGACAGGGTACTGGGAAAAATATGGTAAAGAGGGGCAAGCTTGCTGTAGAAAACACTGCTTTATGAATAATTGGTGTACAAAATTTCTTGAAACTAAAAACTATTGTATATGGAATTTCATATTTTATGAAAAATCAGTGAGAACATGTATTTGCTACAAGTGAGCCTAAAACTATAATGTTCTTCTGGCTTTAAGGATTAAAATTTTTACTTCACATATTCTCACTTCTCAGATTATTTAATTTTAAATTTTATTTTCTTTTTTCCTCTACTTTCCTATTTCCCAAAAGATAGGATTGGCTTATCTTTTGTTTCTGAAAACAATATCTGATGGAGTCCTGGATTGAAATTCAAGGTCTCACTGAACATCTACTAATTAATTGTACCAGCTGTAGTTAAGGGTGTAAGGTCAGCTAGAATGCTGGTTACCTGAGTGACTTTGGGTATGCTTCTGTTCTTCTCCATGCTTCTCTTATCTATTCTATAGGAGTAAGATTTCAGCTAATGAAATTATTCACTAAAAGGCATTTAAATAGCCGAGAAAGAAGTAATGTTTATGCAGCATATTTCTGAAAAGATCATTCCTTGATTCTATACTTGCTTTATGGAAAGAACGACAAAAGAAAGATTTGGCAATTGGATTGTGTCCTGTAATATAAGGGCAGCTGTCAGGCTAATCCCTGGTGACCTCAGAAGATAAAAATGGGGTGCCAGCAGCAATGATTCTTTCTGACAGATGGCTTTAGCCCCCCTCGTCCGTCACTCTGCTGGCTCTTTGGAGTTGTGTCTGATTCTCAGAGCCTCAGGCCCAGGACCTCGGAGTTGTGGGATAAAGGGAGATGGTATGATGTAATAATTTTCAATTTTCTTTTTTTAAAAATTTATTTAAAAGTTTCATTTTATTTTATTTTTTAAATTTAAACCCATATACAGTGTAATACTGGTTTCAGGAGTAGAATTTAGTGACTCATCACTTACATACAACACCCAGTGCTCATCCCAAAAGTGCCCTCCTTAATGCCGATCACCCATTTAGCCCATCCCCCCGACTCTCTTCCCCTCCAGCAACCCTCAGTTTGTTCTCTGTATTGAAGAGTGTCTTTTTTTTTTTTTTTTTCTAGGAGAGAGAGAGAGACAGCGTGAGCAGGGGAGGGTCAGAGAGAGAGGGAGTCACAGGCTGAAACAGGCTCCAGGCTCTGAGCTGGCAGTCAGCACAGAGCCCGACGCGGGGCCCGAACCCACGAACCGCGAGATCATGACCTGAGCGAAAGTCGGACGCTTAACCGACTAAGCCACCCAGGCGCCCCTTGAAGAGTGTCTTATGATTTGCTTCCCTCTCGGTTTTTATCTTATATTATTTTTCCTTCCCTTCCCTTATGTTCACCTGTTTTGTTTCTTAAATTCCACATATGGGTGAAATCATATATTTGTCTTTCTCTGACTCACTTATTTCACTTAGCATAATACACTCTAGGTGCATCCACATTATTGCAAATGGCAAGATTTCATTATTTTTTATGGCTGAGTAATATTCCAGCCATAAATCTTCTTTACTCATTCATCAGTTGATGGATATTTGGGCTCTCTCCATAATAATTTTCAATTTTTAATACTGACTTGTATTCTAAGGCAATCATTACTGTGGAAAATCAAACCAATTCATGATCATGAAGTACAAGATAAATTAATAGATGACAGTTGCTCATGTGTTTCTGTCTGACATCTGGAAACCAAGTGTTTATGCCCATGTAACGAACATCACTTAAAAAAAAATTTTTTTTTTAATGTTTAGTTTGAGAGACAGAGAATGAGCAGGGGAGGGGCAGAGAGAGAGGGAGTCACAGAATCTGGAAGCAGGCTCCAGACTCTGAGCTGTTAGCACAGAGCCTGACGCCTGTCTCAAACTGACAAGCTCAGGGACCATGACTTGATCCAAAGTCAGATGCTTAACCAACTAAGCCATCCAGGTGCCCCACAAACATCACTTTTTGATGCTACACAAGTCACATGTTATGAGAATAAACTAAAAAGCAGGTAATTGCTGAATGTAGTATTTTGGAGGTTTCATGACCATTGAAGATCATTTGGCACAATTTCTACAGTCATTACCTTTGGTTTTGTCATTTTTATTTCTTGTCTGGATAACTGAATTAACCTTGTACTTGGACCTTTTCCTCAACAGCCACTCCTAACTGTGCTCCATATTGCTGCTAGAGTGAACTTTTCAAAACACAAACTTGATCAAGTCACACTTCATTTAAAATTCTCACTGGCTCCTTATCACTATTAGACTGAAGTCCAAAATTCCTTAACAAGGTATTCAATGAAATCAAGTTTTTAAAAATTTGTTTGAATTTGAAAATTGGGAGGATTACCAGCAGTGTGTATGTGTGTGTGCGTGTGTGTGTGTGTATGTATTTATTTTTGCCTTCTGGGGATGGAGGTTGGAATTTATCTTTGGGACATTCTCTTTGTTCAGAGATAGCATTCTGATAGTCACTTTTGGTTATGCAGAATAATAGAAGTGATAATGACTTAAATATGAGTCTTATGAATGGCTGAAACTGATCAGATATATCAAGTGAAAGTGCTGCAGAGTGAGATATTATATGCCCTATTTAATAATATAATATTTACAATGAAAATTTATTGATCCAGATCCTATGTGCCAGATACTCTTCTAGGCTTTTTCTGTATATTCATTTAACACTCATAATAACTCTTCAAAAAAATTTTTTTTAATGTTTTGTTTATTTTTGAGAGAGAAATAGAGACAGCATGAGCAGGGGAGGGTCAGAGAGAGAGGGAGACACAGAATCTGAAACAAGCTCCAGGTTCTGAGCTGGCTGTCACCACAGAGCCTGATGCAGAGCTTGAACCCATGAACTGTGGGAGCTCGAACTCACAAACCATGAGATCATGACCTGAGCCGAAGTCAGATGCTTAACTAACTGAGCTACCCAGGTGCCCCTCATAATAACTCTTTTATAGTCCCTTACTATTGACAAAATGGATACACAGAAAGGTTCAATAACATGCCCAAGGTCACATAGATAAGTAACTGGTAGAATTGGGATTTCAATCCAAGTAGTGTAATTCCAAAGCACACATTCTAAAGCTCTATAGCTTCCATTATGTTAGCAGGGCTAGGCTTCTGCAGAGTTCAAGACATTCTTCCCACCAGCAAATCTGGATATCTGGTGGATTATGTTTCTAAACATTTGTATATGGGAAGTAAGATCTGCAGCTAGATCATGAATGGGGAAATATGCTGCTTTAATCTCTTCAAGCCGCTTTGGAGGAAAGACTAGAAAAGTACAGTACAGCCAGAACCAAGATATCAGTGTCCCATGTTGGTGTTACTTAAGAAGGAATCACTCAGGGGTGCCTGAGTGGCTCAGTTGGGTAAACATGGGACTTATGATTTCAGCTCAGGTCATGGTCTCTCATTTTGCTGTCACCATGGAGCCTGCTTGGGATTCTCTCTCTCCCTCTCCCTCTCTACATCTCCCTCTCTGGTGTGCATTCTCTCTCTTAAAATAAATAAATAAATAAATAAACAAACAAACAAACATTTTTTAAAAAAGAATGAATCACTCAGATATTGAGAAGTATCTGGTGGACACTTCTTTTAATCTTATTTGATCCATCTTATTTTACACTTTGAGAGTAAAAGGTCATGTTTTATTGGGGAGGTTGACTGTTCCTACTGTTAGCCATTCTGGGGAAGATAGAACAAAGATAGGCACTCAAGAAAATTTGTATTTTTGAAGTTGCTCGCTGAATTGGACCTAGACTGATATTGTGGGGTTTTGGTGAAGCAGGGTATCCCTTAGATAAGGATTGAACTAGTCTGAGAACTCAGTAGGGATTTAAGGATTGGGTTGGGCCTCTGGACTCTAAGATCAGTCCCTTCTATTAGCAGTTGTAAATAAATCTGTTTGTTACACTTTTGTCCCCCTCATCCAACCTTTCATTAAATATTGTTAAGGGTCATAATTAGGTATGGTGACTCTTCAAGACCAGAGAAGTGTTGGCAAAGGCCCCATCTGTCTATCCTACTCTTTTCTTGTTCTCCGTATGGAACAATTGGATTTCTATCCAACATTGCACATTCTTTTAGGCCTCCATGCTTGTCCACATGATAGACTTGGAGGCTGTAATGGTAAATTTTGTGTATCAATTTGGCTTAGTCACAGCACCCAGATATTTGGTCAAATGCTAGTCTAGATGTTGCTGTGATGATATTTTTAAAAATGATATTTAAATATTTAAAAATATTTAAATGAGTATACTTTGAGCAAAGCAGATGATCTTCATATCTTGAGTAAAGGTGGTGGGCCACATCTAATCAGTTGAAGCATTTAAGAGAAAAGACTAAGATCCCAACAGGAAGAGGAAATTCTGCCTTCAGATTGCCTTCAGACTGTAGCTGCAATGCCAACTCTACCCTGGTTCTCCAGTGTGCCAGCCTTCTCTGCAAATCTCTGACCTGTCAACTTCCACAATCATGTGAGCCAGTTTCTTTTTTTTTTTAATTTTTAAAAAAATGTTTATTTATTTTTGAGAGAGACAGACAGACAGACAGACAGACAGACAGAGTGCATGCTGAGGAGGGGCAGAAAGAAAGGGAGACACAGAATCCATAGCAGGCTCCAGGCTCTGAGCTGTTAGCACAGAGCCCAACACAGGGCTTGAACTCACGAACTGCGAGATGAACTCACGAACCTGAGCTGAGGTCAGAGCTTAACCAATTGAGCCACTCAGGCAACCTGAGGCATTTTATTAAAATAAACCTCTCTATGTATGTATAGAGAGAGATTCTCTGGACAATCTGAAGAACTCTGTAGAACTCTTGACTAATACAGAGGCCCTTTACTCCATCTACCAATCCAATTCTCTTTCTATTACACCTTGCTTCCATTAACTGGGGGCTTACAAATTACTAAAAGTGTAAAGAATCATGGCAGTGTTCATTACAATGAAACTAACAACTCAAAGAAATTCTATTTTCAGATAGTCTTTCCACATAAAGAGTACTTGGAGATATGCTGCTAATGAAGTGATTTCAGAAGAATATTTAGGTTATCCAGCTAGCATCTCATCCCCAGGGGTTGTGGGAATGTGATTGTTTTGTTCTTTGGACATTTTTTAAAATTAGTATTCACTGATTACTTTTTATGTTCCAGGCATTGTTTAAGGTGCTAGGGATACAATGAACAAGACAAAAAAAATCCTTGCCTTTACAAATATTGAATTTTATTGGGGGAACCAATAAACAATATAAGTAAATAAAAGTATAATATGCCAAGAATCAAGAAATTTTGTACATTTATGCAGGTTGAGTGCAGCACAAGCATACCACAGCTAAGGGAAGGCCATGACATTGTACACATCATGGCTTTATATATTTATTTCTACAGTGTTCTGGCAGATGGAAATACGTATCTTGGAGAAAGACTTTTTTTCCTAATTTACACAAAGGTACTGTATTGGCTAGCAGTAGCCCTATTAGTAAGAGTCGGAATGTTAGGAGGATATTGCAGACATTCAGGTAAGATTTGATGGTGGCATGAAGTAGATGGCAGTAGACATGGTGAAAATTCTGTAGTCAAGTTCTGTAAATATTGAAAGTAGAGCCAAAGGATTTGCTACACACTGTGTAGCAATGTGAGGTGGGGTGTGAAGGAAGGAGTAGAGTTAAGATTGCCACCAGGGTTTTTGCCCTAAGCCTCTCAAATAATTGAGCTGTCCTTAATTGGGGCGGGGACGACTTCAGAATGAGTTGGTATGGGGGCAAAGACCAGCAGCTGGTCTTTGGATATGTAAGGTCGGTGTCTATTAGACACCATATGGAATGTCACATAGACACTTGAATAGATAGGGCTGGATACAAGCTTGGATACAAGATAGGGCTGGAGTACAAGAAAGAGGCCCAGACTAAAGATATACATTATGTTTTTATGAGAGTTACTGTGAATCATTATTTGCCTTTCATTTTTATTTATTTTTTGTTTGTTTTTTCATTATTTGCCTTTGTTTTTTTTTACCTNCCTTTCATTTATTCTTGGAGTTTCTTTGGAGGAGAGCTCTTTCGTTTTGTCATTTTAGTTATGTTTCTGGCTCTTGTTAGTTTTAAAGACCTGTTATGGGGCGCCTGGGTGGCTTAGTCGGTTAAGCGTCCGACTTTCGCTTAGGTCATGATCTGACATGGGTTCGAGNCTGAAGTCCAGCCGTCAGGAGCAGCACAAAGTAGCAGTCTGTGTGCTCAGCCCCTCCCCCTCCCCTCCCGGGAACCAGTTGGCACGAGGGGACCTGGCGTGCAGGTATTTGGCAAGTACGGTCTTTCTATGCCCCGAGCGGAGGTTTTTCCCCCCGAGCGGAGGTTTTTCTGTTTCGGACTCTCTCCTTTTCCCCTCTCACTCCCCGTAGAGGGTAGAGGGGGATCGCCTCCCACCCTGGAGTCTCTGATCCCGGCCCGATTTTATCTTCCCCGGTTCGCACTCACGTTAGAAGGCTTTCTCAGTGGATTTTGCGTCCTTTTTCTCCCAATCTCTCAGGTTTCGTAAGGTTTCCAATGGCTTCAGATCTTTTCAGTGTGATGTATGGGCGCGAGTGCAAGTACGGAGCTCCTTACTTCTCTGCCATCTTGCCCCTCCCCCTATTGCCTTTGTTAGTAAATACATGACTTCTACCCAACATTAGTAACAAGTTCATCCCTAGTTCACACTTCTTACCTTTTAATAGGAACTGAATAAATACATTTGTTTTAGTTTGCGATTCTGCCCCTGAAAAGCTTGCAAAATGCCTTGAATAAACTATTATTGGAAGTATCTACTTTTATAAAATTGTGAAATTAAAATTGAGTCAAGCTTTTAAAAATTTGGCTTTGGAGAGAAGAGTAGATAGCCACTGACTTCTCTTATAAGGAATTTGAATTTCACCATGTATGATAATGCATCTGGAATTATTTTATATGACAAGAGTAAGAGTCACTGTGGTCAGTATGTCCTGTTCTCAGTTACCACAATTATCTCTCTGATACTAATTTTAGGAGCTTATAAAATTGGCAAAACAAGATTATATAATGCAAAAAAAGCTGGGATGTTTTACAACACAAAGGAAATTGATCATCTGTGTCAGTAAAACAATATGTGAGGAATGGAGGGCAATTTATAAGAATCAGCTATAAATATGCATGCTGTCAAAACTCTTCAGTATCCCCAAGTAGATTATCTATTTGCAGATTTTCTGCAGTTCCATGACCTGTGACTTGTGTTCGTGGGCAGAAGAGAATCGCAGTCCTGGCACACACAGGTTGTGTATCTGTATGTATCAAAGTGCTTCCTAGAGTCAATTTTTATTGATTTTAGGACTATTTATAGTTTTGAAATGTTTTCACCTCTAGCCCACTACCTTGCTCAATCAAGGAGAGTTCGGGGAGCAGATCACTGTAGGCAACTTGATGTGTTCCAGAATAACCAACTCCATAAACGTCATACTTTCAGCTTAATAAGTAAGAAATCCAAACTAATTTTTTTGTAACAACAGATGTCCTGTTGGTTTCCATTTTTATAAATCCAAGTGTTTATACCTTGACATTATTAGTCTGATTTTTAAAAATTAGTTTTTTATAGTTTATTGTCAAGTTGGTTTCCATATAACACCCAGTGCTCATCCCAACAGGTGCCCTCCTCCATGCCCATCATCCATTTTCCCCTCCCCCTCACCCCTATCTAAAAAATATTTTTTAATGTTTATTTATTTATGTGAGAGAGAGTGAGAGAGAACTGGGGGAGGGGCAGAAAGAGGGAGACAAAGAATCTGAAGCAGGCTCCAGGGTCTGAGCAGTCAGCACAGAGCCTGATGCGGGACTCAAACTCACAAACCTAAGATCATGATCTGAACCAAAGTTGGACGTCTAACCAACTGAGCCACCCAGGGGCCCCTTATAGTCTTTGATTTTAAGTGGCAGTTAATCTAACTGAAATTATAACATAGTAGTTAAGTAGCCTTTTATAGGTCCACAATTTAAAAAAATTCAATGGTTAAAGTGTACAATTCAGTGGTTTTTAATATATTCAGAGGGTTGCATAACTATCAGAACAATTTAGTCTTCGAACATTTTTATCCCTCCTAAAAGAAAGTCAATAGTACCCACTAGCAGTCATTCCCCATCTGCCTTACTTCAACCAGCCCTCTCCTTTTTGTTTTGATGAATTTGTCTATCATGGGCATTTTATAGAAATGGAACCTTATAATATGTGGTTTATTGTCACTAGCTTTTTTCACTTAGTATAGTGTATTCAAGGTTCATCCATGTTGTATCATTTCTCCGTACTTTATTTCATGTTAGTGACTAATTATAGTCCATAGCATGAATATACCACATTTTGTTCATCTCTTCATCAGTTGAGGGACAATTGGGTTATTTTTTATCTTGGGCTACTATGAGTAATGTTTTTATAGTAATGTTATTATAGACATACAAGTTTTATGTGGATGTGTATTTTCATTTCTTTTGGGTATATACCTAGGAGTAGAATTGCTGGGTCATATGGTAACTAACTTTTTGATGAACTTCCAGACTATTTTCCCAAGTGTAACTTGACTTTAAAAACACTGCCTGTACTTCCATTCTCTGTTAGACTAAATTTTTTCATTAATTTACGCATTTTCAAGGTATCATATGTTGTTACATGTATACACATACTTTGCAAAGTTGTCCCCTTAATCATGTTTTGAAAATATTGGAATGGCAAACTGCCATGTTTTCCCAGTCAAATGAATCTTGAGAGAACGCTTTCATTTTTCTGGGTCTTCACACATTCAATGTAGTTTAAAATTTTTTAATTGGAGTTTAATTTTATTTACTTGATTTTTGGATAGGTACCAGAGCCACATGGTTCAAAATCCTGGAGGTACAGTAAGATATGTGGTGTATCGTCTCCCTCCTACCTCCGTGCTACACACCTCCAGTTTCCTTCCCTGGAGGCAGCACTGTTATTTAGTTCTTATGTAGCTTTCCAAGGAAGGCATTTTGATGCAATTTTAATTTTAAAAGAATAAACTTAAAAACATGTACGAGAGAATATTGTTCCAAACTTGGTTTGGTTAATGAAAGAACAGCATATGCCTCAGTGATGACTTTATTTCAAGGTTGAACAGCAATAAAGAACTTACAAGTTTAATAATTGTCTTAAATAGCTTGAGGACATAATCAAAGCAGTCTACTTCTCCTTAACTTTGAGTTTTGCCCCAGGAGCCAGTCCTTGACCCATGACCTTCTGGTTATTATTTCACTTTGCCTACATTCCTGAGACTTATAACCTGCTGATTTTATCTTCTCCAACTGCTTCAAATGCTTTACTTTATCAAAATCATTTTCAAAAATCTCCAAAGCTGGCTCCTGTCAGACTCCCAAACCATATCTCATACCTTACTCTTTTCTTGCTCACAAGTTCCAGGCACAAATTTCTTTTAGTCCTTGAATAAGCAGGCTCTTTCCACCTGAGCACTATTTACAGGCTCTTCTCTTGGCAGGGAAGGTTTTCTTCTGCTACTCTGTGACTGACTCCTTCCTGTTCTTCAGATCTCAGCTTAAACATGGCCTTCTCTGACCATCTTAGAAACTGACCTTGCTCTTTTACTGTCCATTGCATTTGACAATTGATTTCATTAATAGTAATCACCATAGTACTTTTTTATTTATTACTTAATTGTCTGGAATCATCTAGTCTAGCATAGTCTGTGGTCTAAAACAGAATAGGCAAACTGCAGTCCAACTCCTGACTTTGTATGGCCCCAGAGCTAATAATTGCTTTGTATTTTTAAAACATTTTATAGTATTTTAAAAAATGTAACAGAGACTTTGCATGCTCTGCAAAACCTTAAATATTTACTATCTGGCCCTTTACAGAAAAGTTTGATGACTCTTGCTCTAAAACAATGGTTTTCAAAATGAGCTATCTCCTTCAAAGAGTATACAAGATAATCCAGTGGGGTCTTAATTGTTTATTCTTTTCTTCTTTTGAAGTTATTTATTATGTATATTTTATAAAGTATGTAATTTTTGGTATAGTAGTATGTGCATGTAATTTATAAATTAATATATATCTTTACATATTGAGGTTGTTACTCAGAACATTTTTCATAATAAGCTTATAATACAAATTATAGAGATAGTTAGTACCAAAGTATATTATTAGGACAGGAATCACACTCTTTCCTCTGATATTACCATCATCTAATACACAATATATTTTTTGAAAGAATGATAGCAGCTGACTTACCATTTATTGAGCACATATTAAATCTAGGCATTAACTTAGTTCTTGGGATACAGTATCTTATTTGATGGTCACAACTACCCCATTACCTAGGTCCCGTTACCCACATTTTACAGATGAGGAAATTGAAGCCCAGAGAGGTTGAACAACTTCCTGAAGGTCTTAATTGCTAATAAAAAATGGAAGTCAAGTTTAGCTGCCTGCCTGACTCTAAAGCCAGTGGTTTTCTCAAATTTCATTCCTTTGGACTTTTTGCATCACAATGTAGTCACATTTTTTGAACCCGTTTTGCCTTGAATATTGGCTTAGAAGGATTAATCAAGTTTCCTATAGGAGTCAGTAGACATGAAAGATACAGGGGCATGTATATTTCTAGTAGGACAGTCAACTTCGATGATTTGTTGTGAGCTTTTTAAGTTAGAATTGGGATATGTGAATTTAAGTATGATTCTGCAACTTACTAAATAAATTATTTAATTTCTATGAGCTAATTCCTCATCTATAATTTGGGGGCTTAATAATAATATTTATCCCAGAGGTAATTTTGAAGATTAAATGTATATGAAAATGGTTGCATACTAAGGTCTTTAAGATATTTAGTCCTTCTTATTTAGTCATATAGAGGTATACTTTCTCTGCTATCAAGTTTTGACTATAGAATATTTCCCTTAACAAATCACCAGGGTAACTATTCAAAGGAAGAGGCACCATTCTGGCATAGGAAAGAATCAAACTGACGGTGTAAGTTTGGCGTTCTGTTTCTAGGCTTTTTATAAATCCAAATTTATTTGATCTTAATCGAAGTATGCATGGCTGCTATCTGTGGTGCTGATTTAAAAGAGAAAACTGTAGTATTATTTATCAGCATCTCCTTTGTCCACATATTGGAACGTGGAAGAACATAAGGCTTTAATTGTCTCACTGATAAACATTAGAATTAAATTAGTTATTATTTAATTTAGATTTTTTTCCAGAGTAGCTCCTATTTATCAGTTTTAAGCCTAAAATTCTTCAAGATTCCTTTTTAAAAATCACAGCTCTTTCGGGTAATTTTATATTAAATTATAAAATAAAATCCAAAGAATATACCATGTTTTCACTTCAAATAATCCCTTTCACACATTTTAAGTGCTGAGCTCCCAAGGCCTTAAGCTAAATCTGAAATAAAATCTTTCAAAAGGAAAACGAAGCACATCCAATCATTCTCACAGAGTTCTGAAAGTTTTGCCATGGACCCTTTATCTTCTGTGTCTTCTGGATTTTCTTCCCCAAGGTCCTTTTGCAGTAGAAACAAGGACATATTTTTCTCTTAAATAACTGCCTTTGTCCTGCCTCTAGTTTTAGAGAATTGTGTAGAAACTTCCGATACATGGATTATGTTTACCTAAGCTTGTAAATATTTATAGATCCCTCTTTCCTCTAAATGGTTGTACCAATTATTGCCTGATGGTCCATTTAGCAATTAATCATGTTCTGCTTGTGACAAATTTTCTTTTTTGACTTGAACCATTATTTCATTGCTGCTTAATTTTACATGAATCTGTCTTATTTTCTCTAATTGCATTTCAGAGTCTTTAAAGACCAGATCCATTTACTTATTTTTGAATTTCCACAGTGTGGAGCAGAATACCTAACAATAGCATGCCATTTGGTATCAGACCTGAACTGAGCTTTATTTCTTTTGTGGGGGTGGGAGGTGGGGGGGAGGGAAGGAGAGAGAGACAGGGAGAGAGAGAGAAAGGGAGAGGAAGAGAGAAGGAGAGAAGAGGGACCAGGCTAGCAGGGGGAGAGACAGAGGGAGAGAGAGAATCTTAAGCAGTCTCCATACCCAGTGTGGAGCCCAATCTCACTACCATGAGATCATGACCTGAGTCAAAACCAAGAGTTGGACACTTAAATGAATGAGCTACCCAAGTGCCTCCCCCTTTTTCCCCTTGACCTTAGCTTTAAACCCACCTCTTTCTTTATTACTTATGTGACTCTGGTCAGTTCTGTTACCTTGATGAGCCAGTGTTGTCATCTGTAAATGGGAACGATAATACTACCTTGTGTGGTTATAAATAGGATTGAATAATATGATTATGTGATGGGCCAGGCTGCAACACTGGATGCTCCAGGGCGGCCATCCATGTGGACTGTGATGTGCATGGTGCTATCTGGTTAGTGGGTCTAACCCATATTAGATGCCCAATGCCTGCTAGTTATTATTACTATCATTAAATCCTATCCACTCAATTTTTAAAGTGTAAAGAAGACAAGACCAGCAGATGCAAAGCTGAACTGTGTAAGCTGGCAGTGAAAGAGCTGCCTGTGGCTCAGCCTTCAAGGCTCCATACAGAATTTAATTCTGTAGGGTTAAAACAGCCGTTTAGTGAGGGTGCAGTACTTACTGTTTCAGTAAGTTCCCGGTAAATAATCAGTTCTATCTCTGTTTCATATATCTCTGTTTCACCTCTTCCTTAGTCTGTCTTAATAGGTTTGGTAATATCAGCCTGTGCTACTGAAGAAATATGGACAAAGGCTTACAGTGAGGCTTGGACATTTTCAGACATTTGAAATGTGATGACACTCAGATTCTTTATCCAGTTTATATGGTCAGCAATTAATTTAATCCATCACTGCAAAGATAATAAAATTTGGATGGGATTTAAGACCTGCCGAATGAAATATCTGAAACTACAGGTAGATTTTTAGTAAGTGTTGAGGATATAATAGATATTGGTTTAAAGTCCTAAGGATGGTCTTTGTGTAGCTGAAGAAAAGGAAAGTGTCCTTGAATAATTCTTCAGAGTTGCAGAGTAAGGGACATTGATGGAGCAGGCAGAGGGGTTACATAGTATTTGATTAATGTCACATCAGTGCATCGTATGAAAGAAACTGTAATGCTATTAAGCAGTTGCTAAGAGCAAATTACAGGAAAATATTAACTGGTTAATAGAATCATAGGATAATGGAGCTAAAGGCACTTCCAGAGATGATCTGGCCCAGCCTCTATCTTCAAGCCAGGGAATGTCTAAATCATACAAAATAGAGGTTATTCACACCTCAAACTGCTCACTAAGGACAGAGAGACCTCAACATATTTTGGTAACCCATATGATTTTTCATCACCCCAAGATTTAAAAAAAAAAAAAAACAGAAGCAAACAAAGAAACAAGCTCACCCTTACTCAACTTAAAATTCAGATGATTAATTTAGATTTGTATTTTCTTTGCCACAAACAGCCACAGCCTGATGCTTGCAGTAATGGTGTCATGTAGGTGGATGACAAAAAGCAAGCCCAACTTTTCACCTCTCACTGTGCATGTTCCTTGTATAGGAGAAGCAGTGAGGTTCATTCATTCAACAGATATTTATTGAGCATGAAGCTCTGTGACAAGAGCCAAAGATGCAACAATGGGTAAAATGGAATCCCTGTTCTTAATCCATGTGGAGCCTCCTGGGAGGGTGGCAGACAAGTAGAGAGGTGATATTTACTAGGTGGTGTGGCAAGTGCAGTAGTATTTATTATAAACATGTGAGTATATCACATACTGGGAATTGTGCTAAATGCTGCAGGCAGCTTAGCTCATCCATTCTCACCACTACTGCATCATAAACTTATACTTGTAAAACAACACTTGAAGTGCAAACTTTTCTTTCTGGCTGGAACCTTCTTTATGGCAAATCCTAAGCTCTTCTGGCTGATGGCTTAGCATAAATTTATGATCAGTTCTGCAGGTTTTACATCTTGTGAGATATAAAGGAGGCATTTCAGGCTTTAGACATTTTTTTTCCTCTCCTCTACTTTTAGATTTTCAAGACTATTATGTTTTTGTGAGTTTCAAAATCCTCTTCTGAGCTTTCTTTCTCTTTGCATTTTTACAGTAACAATTCTAATTCTCCCTAAGGCATCTTCTGGTTGAAGAGGTGAAATATGCAAGAAAGTGGGGAAGAAAAATAAATAAGAACATGTTTCAACAACATATCGTCATCTCTCTTTTCCAATATATGTGTATATACATAGCTACTTAGATAGTTATTGATTTCACGATTCAATGAACATCCTCATCTAAAGATATTTATACTGTAACTGCAGATAATTCTTTTTTTTTTTTTTTTTTTGAGAGAGAGAGAGAGGGTGCAAGTGAGCAAAGGGCAGAGAAGGGGGAGAGAGAAAGAGAGAATCCCATGGAGGGCAGAGAGAGAGAGAGAGAGAAACAGGGCTCACTGGAAGCAGGGTTTGTGCTCACTAGAAGCTGGGCTCATGCTCGCCCAACTTGGGACCTGAACTCACAAATTGTGAGATCACGACCTGAGGCGAAGTCAGATGCTTAACTGAGCCACTCAGGCACCCTAACTGCAGATAATTCTTAAACCATAGATTACTTGTAAGTATGGAATTTTAAGCATCAAAGTACTAAGAAGTTTAAAAAAATTTTTTAATCAATTTTTCTTCTTTGCAGAATCCACTGAGCTAATGATATTTTATATAGAATTGCTCCTTTATGTAAATTAGTTAATTTTCAACATTTATTACAGCTTCTGTAAAATGTTCACAGACTTCTTGCTCTTCTGCATTTCTGCATTTGACTCTCGGCATATCTATACTACACATATGTATGATTATAGTTCTCTAAAGTAATCATTATACTGATGATAATGATCCAGAATGGTCATAAAGATAGTCTCTGATTACATTTAACAGCAAATATAAAGACACACTTCTTCCTGCTTGGGCATATTTAATGGTAAATGGTATGATAACGAAGTAGAGAGCCATGATGACCAGTTTGGTCAGTCTGGTACCTGAGTAGAATAGAAATTAGCCAATGGAGACAGAAACACCTCTCCGTTGCCTCTATTGTAGTACTGGCCCATCACAGACTGCTCAGACTCCTAAACTGATCACTTATTAATCGAAAGAACGAGTTTGGATCCCGAGGCTGACATTTGTTATAAATGCAGATTCATTTGCAGAGTGTCCTAGTTAGCAAGATGTCTGTCTGGTGGGATCCCCCCGTGTCCTGTGCTCCCTCCTCTCCTCCCACCATGGCTTTGAATGCACCTTGTTGTGCTGTCTGTTAAAATCCTTGAATACATTCTGCTCCAGAGCTTGGACATTACGGGTGAAGAGGGCCTGAATGAAAGTATATTCTTACTTGCTCTGTGGATCTACACTTATTGATCTCTCTCAATCTTTGGTCAGATTGTCTTCCTTCCAGATGAACAGGAACAAATTTGGGAAGTGACACAATATAAAGACCCTGGAAGCTGCTTGTGTGTCCGGGCACTTTAGAGAATGTGCTAGGGAGAGCACGGTTAGGCAGGGTCTGTCTTCTTCCTGAAGTCCAGGTTATATCTGGAAACACACATTGCTCTGCTTCTCTGCTCCTTTCTATCTTTTGTTTGTTTCTTCCCCTCTCTCATCCCCTTCTCCATCATCCCATAACCATGTTACAGGATGGAGTGAATTTGTGTTTCCTCTCAGATGGCATGAGAAACAGCAGATGTGCTGCAGGGTTGGGGGGAGAGTTATAGTGCTCACTGCACTGTACCAAGAATAAACAGGAAAATTTAATAACCATTATCATTATCGTTTTCTTTTAATTCCAGTTAGTTAACATACAGAGTTATATTAGTTTCAAGTGTACAATATAGTGATTCAACAATTCCATACAACACCTGATGCTGATCATGACAAGTGCGCTCCTTCATCCCCATCACCTGTTTCTCCCATCCCCCACCCACCTCAGCTCTGGTGACCATCAGTTTGTTCTCTACTTAGGAGTCTGTTTCTTGGTTTCTCTCCCTTTTTTCCCTTTGCTTGTTTGTTTTCTTTCTTAAATTCCACAAACGAGTGAAATCATATGGTATTTGTCTTTTTCTGACTGACTTATTTCGCTTAACATAATACTCTCTAGGTCCATCCATGTCATTGCAAATGGCAAGATTTCATTCTTTTTTATGGCTGAGTAATATTGTGAGTGTGTGTGTGTGTGTGTGTGTGTGTGTGTGTATACAGTATAATAATACTATAAGTAATGCTGTTATAAACAGAGGGGTACATGTATCTTTTTGTTTTATTTTATTTATTTTATTTTTAGAGAGAATGCCTGCACATGTGTATGTGGGGAGGGGCAGAGAGGGAGAGAGAGAGAGGAGTCTTAAGCCAGCTTCACACACAGCTTGGAGCCTGAGGTGGGACTTGATCCCACAACCCTGGGATCATGACCTGGGTTGAAATCGAGAGTCATATGTTCAACTGGCTGAGCCACCCAGGTGCCTGAGGGTAGCTCTATTTTTAGGTTTTTGAGGAACCTCCATTCTGTTTTCCACAGTGGCTTCACCAGTTTGCATTCCCACTAACAGTGCACAAGGGCTCCCCTTTCTCCACATCCTCACCAATACCTGTTATCTCTTGTGTTGTTGATTTTAGCCATTCTGATAGGTGTGAGGTGATATCTCTCTTTGTAGTTTTGATTTGCACTTTTGTGATGATGAACATCTTTTCATATGTCTGTTGGCTAGCTGCATGTCTTCTTTGGAGAGATGTCTGTTCACATCTTCTGCCCATTTTTTAATTGGATTATTTGGTTTTTGGGGTGTCCAGTTTTAGAAGTTCTTTTTATATTTTGGATACTATCCCTTTATCAGATATGTCATTTGCAAATCTCTTCTTCCATTCCATAGGTTACCTTTTAGTTATATTGATTGTTTTCTTTGCTATGCAGATTTTTATTTTGATTTAGTCCTACTAGTTTAGTTTTCCTTTGTTTTTCTTGCCTCATGAGACATATCTACAAAAAAGTTGTTATGGCTGATATTAAAGAGGTTACTGCTTGTGTTCTGTTCCAGGATTTGTAATGGTTTTAGGACTGACATTTAGGTCCTTACTCATTTAGAATTTCTTCTGAGTATAGTGTAAGAAAATGGTCCAATTTCTTTCTTTTGCATGTTGCTGTCCAGTTTTCCCAACACTCTTTGTTGAAGAGACTGTCCTTATCCCATTGGATATTATTTTCTGCTTTGTCAAAGATTAATTGACCATGTAGTTGTGAGTTTATTTCTGGATTTTCTATTATGTTCCATTGAACTGTGTGTCTATTTTAGTCCCAGTACCATATTGTTTTGATTACTACAGCTTTGTACTATAACTTGAAGTCTGGAATTGTGATGCCTCCAGCATTTCTTTTCTTTTTCAAGGTCACTTTGGCTCTTTGGGGACTATTGTGGCTCCATACAAATTTTAGGATTGTTTGTTCTGGCTCTGTGAAAAATTCTGCTGGTATTTTGATAGGGAATGCATTAAATGTATAGATTGCTTTGGTTAGTGTAGACATTTAACAATATTTGTTCTTCTAATCCATGAGCATGGAATGTTTTCCCATTTCTTTGTGTTGTCTTCAATTTATTTCATGGATGTTTTATAGTTTTCAGAGGACAGGTGTTCCACATCTTTGGTTAGGTTTATTTCAAGGCACCTTACTTTGAGTGCAATTGTAAATGGTATTGGTTTCTTAATTGCTCTTTCTGCTGCTTCATTGTTGGTGTATAGAAATGCTACAGACTTCTGTACATTGATTTTGCATCCTGTAACTTTACTGAATTTGTGTATCAGTTTTTTGGTCGAGTCTTTCCTGGTTTCCATATACAGTATTATGTCATCTGCAAGTGCTGAAAGTTTCATTTCTTCCTTACCATTTGTGTTCTCTTTCTTTTTGTTGTCTGATTTCTGTAGCTATGACATCCAATACTATGTAAAATAAAAGTGGTGAGAGAGGACATCCTAGTCTTGTTCCGGACCTTAGGGGAAAAGCTCTCAGTTTTTCCCCCATTGAGGATGATGTTAGTTGTGGGTTTTTCATAGATAGCCTTTACTATGTTGAGGAATGTTCCCTCTAAACCTACTTTGTTGAAGGTTTTTATTATGAATGGATATTGTACTTTGTCAAATGCTCTTTCTTTGTCTATTGAAATGATCATATAGTTCTTATCCTTTCTCTTATAAATGTGATATATCACGTTGATTGATTTGTAAATATGGAACCACCCTTGCAACCCAGGTATAAATCCCACTTGATCATGGTGAAATTTTTAATGTATTGTTGGATTTGATTTGCTAGCATTTTATTGTGGATTTTTGCAAGTATAGCTTTCAAGGTTCTCTTTTTTAGTGGTGTTTTTATCTAGTTTTAGTATCAGGATAATGCTAGCCTCATAAAATGAATTTGAAAGTCTTCCCTTCTATTGTTTTTTTTTGGAATAGTTTGAGAAGAATAGGTATTAACTCAACATTAAGTGTTTGGTAGGGATGCCTGAGTGGCTCAGTTGGTTAAGTGGCTGACTCTTGATTTCAGCTCAGGCCATGATTTCACAGTTCACAAGTTGGAGCCCCACATCAGGTTCTGTGTGGACAATGTGGAGCCTGTTCGGCATTCTCTCTCTCCCCTTCCCCCACCCCCCTGCCTCTCCCTTGCTTGTGCTCTCTCTCTCTCTCTCTCTCTCTCAAAAATAAACAAATAAACATTTAAGTGTTTGGTAGGATTCACCTATGAAGCCATCTGGTCCTGGATTTTGTTTGTTGGAAGTTTTTGTTTACTGATTCTATTTCTTTCTGTATCTTTGCTGGTTATCAGTTTATTCCTAAGTATCAAATTTTTTATTTCTTCCTCTTTCAGTTTTGGTAGTTTATATGTTTTTAGGAATTTACCTATTTCTTATATTGTCCAATTTATTGGCATACAGTTCTTCATAATAATTTCTGATAATTATTTGTATTACTGTGGTATTTGTTGTTATTTTCCTCTCTCCTTTGTGATTTTATTTATTTGAGTGCTTTCTTATATTTTCTTGATAAGTCTGGCTAGAGGTTTATCAATTTCATTGATTTTCATTTTTAATTTTTATTTTAATGTTTATTTATTTTTGAGAGAGAGAGAGACAGAGACAGAGACAGAGACAGAAAAAGAGAGAGACAGAGCATGAGCAGGGTAGGGGCAGAGGGAAAGGAAGACACAGAATCCAAGTGGGGTCGAGGCTCTGAGCTGTCAGCACAGAGCCTAACACGGGGCTCAAACTCACCAGCAGGGAGATCATGACCTGAGCCGAAGTCAGACGCTTAACCGACTGAGCCACCCAGGTGCCCCCAATTTTATTGATTTTTAGAAATAACCAGCCCTTGGGGCGCCTGGGTGGCTTAGTCGGTTAAGCGTCCGACTTTCGCTTAGGTCATGATCTCGCGGTTCGTGGGTTCGAGCCCCGCGTCGGGCTCTGTGCTGACTGCCAGCTCAGAGCCTGGAGCCCGTTTCAGAGTCTGTCACTCCCTCTCTCTCTGACCCTCCCTGCTCACGCTGTCTCTCTCTCTCCTAGAAGTAAATAAAAAACATTTTTAAAAAAAGAGAGAGAGATAACCAGCCCTTGTTTCATTGATCTGTTCTATTTTGTTTTTTTTTTTTAGTTTTTTATATCATTTATTTCTACTTTAATCTCTATTATTTTCTTCCTTCTGCTGTTTTTAGGCTTTGTTGTTGTTTTCTAGCTCCTTTAAGTATAAGGTGCGGTTGTTTCAGATATTTTTTGCTTCTTCAGGTAGGTCTATATTGCTATAAACTTCCTCTTAGAACCACTTTTGCCACAGCCCAAGGATTTTGGACCACTGTTCTCATTTTCATTTGTTTCCATGTACTTTTTTTAACTTCTTCTTTTATTTCCTGGTTGGCCCATTCATTGTTTAGTAACATGTTATTAAACTGCCATGTATTTGTGATCTTTCTGAATTTTTTCTTGTGGGTGACTGTTACTTTCATAGCATTGTGGTCAGAAAAGATGAATGATATTACTTCGATCTTGAATTTGTTGAGGCTTATTTTGTGGGATAATATGTGAGCTCTTCTGGCAACTGTTCCATGTGCCCTTGAAAAGAATGTGTATTCTGTTGTGTGCTGAAATATCTGTTAAGTCCATCTGGTTCAGTGTTTCATTCAAAGCCATTGTTTCCTTGTCAGTTTTCTGTTTAGTTGATCTGTCCTTTGATGTAAGTGTGGTGTTAATATCCCCTACTATTATTGTAATATTACTGATTACTTCATTTATATTTGTTATTAACTGTTTTATGCATTTGGGTGCTTCATATTAGTTGCATAAAATATTTACAATTGTTATATCTTCTTGTTGGATTATTCCCTTTATTATTATTTAGCCTTCTTTGCTCTTAGTATAGTTTTTGCTTTAAGGTAAATTTGTCCAATATAAGCATTGCTACTCTGGCTTTCTTTTTACATCCATTTGCATGATAGATATTTCTCCATCATTTTACTTTTAATCTGCAGGTGTTTTTATGTCTAGAATGAGTCTTTTATAGGCAGCATATAGATGGGTTATGTTTTCTTATCCATTCTGTCACCCTGTGACTTTTGATTAAAGCATTTAGTCCATCTACATTCAAAGTAATTTTGATACGTATACATTTTTTGTCATTTTATTATTTGTTTTGTGGTTGTTTCTAAAGATGTTCTCTCATCCTTTCATGTATTTCTCTCTTGCATGGCTTGTTGAAATTCTATAGTGATATATTTGGATTTCTTTCTCTTCTCTGCATGTTTATTAGTGGTTTTTGATGTATGGTTATTGTTAGGTTTGTATATAATCTCTTCTGCATATGTTAGTCTATACTAAGTTAATGGTCCTTTAAGGTTGAACCCATTTTTTTCTCTTTAAATCCCCATGTTTTAGGTATATGTTATTATATTTCATATCTTTTTCATGTCTTTTTTCATATCTTTTCTCTTCAAATCCCCATCTTTTAGATATATGTTATTATATTCCATATCTTTTTTGAAAAATCAATATCTTGACTGATTTTTCACAGAAATGTTTATTTTCTCTGCTTTTGTGTTTCCTACCTTTTTACTGTGAATTTTGGTTTTTCCTTTCCACTCAAAAAGTCTCCTTTAATATTTCTTATAAGGCTGGTTTAGTTATCACAAACTCTTTTAGCTTTTGTTTGGGAAACTCTTGATCTCTTCTTGTTTTCTAAATGATAGCTTTGCTAGATACAATATTCTTGGCTGCATGTTTTCCCCATTCAGTACTTTGAATGATTATGCACTCTATTCTGGCCTGCAAAGTTTCTGTTGAAAAATCTGCTAGGCTTATGGGTTTTCCCTTGTAAGTGACTGACTTCTTTTGTCTTGCTCCTTTTTTCTTTATCATTATATTTTGGAAATTTCATTACAACATGGATCTACTATTGTTGATTTTTTTTAAATTTTTTTTTTTATGTTTTATTTATTTCTAGGAGAGAGAAACAGCGTGAGCAGGGGAGGGTCAGAGAGAGAGGGAGGCACAGAATCTGAAACAGGCTCCAGGCTCCGAGCTGGCAGTCAGCACACAGCCTGACGCGGGGCTCGAACCCACGAACCGCAAGATCATGACCTAAGCGAAAGTCGGACGCTTAACCGACTAAGCCACCCAGGCGCCCCCTACTATTGTTGATTTTGATGGGAGCTCTCTGTGCCGCCTAGATCTGGATATCTGTTTCCTTCCCCAGATTAGGGAAGTTTTCAGCTATTATTTCTTCAAATATATTATCTGCCCCCTGTTCTCTCTCTCCTTCTTCTGGGCCTCCTATAATACGAATATTATTATGTTTGATGGCGTCACTAAGTTCCCTAAGTCTCATTTTGTGTAATTCTTTTTTTCTCTCCTTTGTTCAGCTTCATCACTTTTCATTACTCTGTATTCTTGGTCACTAATTCATTCCTCTGTGTTTCTCATTTCACTTATTGAGCATTCTATCTCTGTTGTAGTATTCCTTATCTCTGTATTAAGGGTCTCACTAATGTCTTCCACTCTTCTCAAGTCCAGTGAGTATCCTTATGATCATTGCTTTGTATTCTTTATCATTCACGTTACTTATATCTGTTTTGCTTAGATCTCTGGCCGTGGTGTTGTCCTGTTTTTCCTTTGGGACACATTTCTCCGTCTCCTCATTTTGTCTGCCTCTCTGTGTCTGGTTCTCTGTGTTTAGAAAGTCAGCATACTTTCTGCTCTGGAATATAGTGACTTTATGAAGAGGAGGTCCTGTAGTGCCCTGCACTGCTGTGTTCCCTGCTCAACAGAACCAGGCACTTCAGGAGAATATCCTGTGTGTGTTGCTTGTGTCCTGCTTTTGTGTCTGAATCACTTTTCCTTTCAATGCAGTCATCTGCGCTGACTCTCAGCCCGTTGTGGGCACTGCTTGGTTTCTGTGGTGTTAGTGGGACCCAGGCAGGCCGGCTCTAAGGGGGCATGCCCTCTGGGAACTTGGGAGCAGAGCAGTAGTGTTAGCAAAATGTGTGTTGGGCCACTAGTCCTATTGTCAGATCCTCTGAGGCCTGCTGTGGCTGGGTGCCCTGGGGGCTGCGTGCTGTGCCCCAGCAGCTGTGTATTGAGTGGCTGGGCTCTGCGCTGTGGCCTGTGGCCGGGAAGCATTCTCACACAGCTTTAACCAAATTTGCCCTGAGCCCTGGGCTGAGTGTCTGTGCAGCCCCACTGCCCACTGATGGATCTGTGTTTATGCTGGGGTTCAGGGAAGGAAAATGGTGCCTGCCAGCTCCCTCATTTTCAAAGGTGTCTCCCAACCCACCCTGAAATCAGTATGAACACATCTGTCTCCCATTTGACCCCCTACCCTGCGTTGTATAAACTGCCCTTTCTAAGTTGCTTCTCCACAGGCTGCTGCTGTCTCTTTAAGGGCGACAACCCAGCTATCACTCTCTTTTAGTCTCACCCAGCGCTGAGTCAGTTGACCTTTAAAACTCCAGATCCAAGTCCCACTGATTTTACAGACTCACAGAATTTAGCCCCTCTGGATTTTAAACCCAAACATGATGGGGATTAGTCTTCCCCATGTGAGTTCCCTGGTATGATGGCCCGTTTCCCTGCCCTCTCTGCCCACGCAGCTCCTTCCCTCCTCCCAGCAGGCTCCCTCCACTTTCTGACCTTCCTAAACTTTAGCTACAGTTTTTTCTTCATATTTAGTTGCAGAGTTTATTCTGCCAGACTTTGGATTGCCCTCTGGTTTATAGACTCTGATGTGAATGATATCTAGTTGAAAACGTGGGACAGGGTGACCCCTGGGTCCTCCTACTCTGCCATCTTCCCAAGCCCAAAAAACACCACCTACCATCATTATTATTTATTACAATGTGTCCTAACTATATTTTCATTGATCTGGTGACTTCTTTCTTTTTTTTAAATTTTAAACAATTTTTTTTTTAATATTTATTTTTGAAAGAGAGAGAGAGAGTATGTGGGAAGGGCAGGAAGAGAGAGGGAGACACAGAATGTGAAGTAGGCTCCATGCTCTGAGCTACCAGCACAGAGCCCGACAAGGGGCTCAAACTCACAAACTGTGAAATCATGACCTGAGCTAAAGTGGGAAGCTTACCCGACTGAGCCACCCAGATGCCGCTCTGGTGACTTATTTCAATGGGACAGGCAAGACATCTTAGACCTAAAATATCAAGCACCTAAGAAGGTTCTGATTTAGATACTATTCAGGACCATAGGGTAAAAACAAAAGCAAAAGCCTTTTAATTTCCCCTCCAAATGTTCCTGAATTTGTTCTTTTTTCTTTGGTGAGAAAAGGTGGTGTTGCACACGAATAAGTCTGGTTAACTCTTCAAAGCTTTTAGCTATTTACTTGGATTCTTGAGGTCCAGACAGTCTGCAGTCCTGTTGTGAACTGCATTAGGAAGAGAGAGGATATAGAGATAGAAATGGAGATGGAGAGAGGTGGAGAGAGGGAGGGAGGGAGAAAAGGAGAGAGAGTGGAAGGGAGGTACTGCAGAGTGTAGGGTGATGGGAAGGAAAGTAACGAAGGAATTGAAATCATTGTCTGGAATCAAAATGTATGTCTTATAAAGCATGATTCCATTTTGGCCAGGTGATCACCATGCTGATACTTGCTATAATTTCTCTTTTAAAGCACAAAAGGAAATAAAGTCTTTAAAAGGGTTGTAAGGCTGTGAGTTAGAAAACAGGAAACAAGATGCGCCTGCTGCTCTTGGGGCCTCAAGTTGTTCCTGAAATTTAGCTGTGGCATCCCTGAGGACATGGTGTGCTGCAGAATACCACCGCCTAGGTGCTGGTATTTCAGTTGGCAAAGCTCCTGCCTCTCCCTCAGACTTTCTCCTGCCGTCCAGGCTCCAGACAGTGACAACAAAATATTGCTCTGCATGGTCATTTGTCTGAAAAAAAAAAAAAAAGCTTTAGAACTGTACCTGCATTATGGTTCAGCAATTGTCTAGCCATCAAGAGAGCAACTAGAAAAATAAAATTACTTAGCAAAGTCAAAGTTCCAGCCAGCATCATTCACCATAAGGAAAACCACAAAATTGGCAAAAGGGAAGGCAAAACAGAAATTCACCTTCAAAGCTAAATATTGTACCTTGGGCCATTTGTAACCTCTAATTGATTGGAAGTTTAATCGTCTCCTTTATGTCTCATTAAATCTGAAGTTAAGTGGTTAGCAAAAGATCTTGGCTTGTTAGATTTTTCTTTCCTTACAGATTAAATTCTTGTAAATAGAGGTGAGTTACTGGTTTAAATGTTTCCCACACTTGGATTCAGAAAACCACTGTTTTATTAGTCCTAGGCTGGAAACACTAAGTTCTTGTGAGGGGGAAGAGGAGGCAGCCTCACAGCTGGTGGGGAGAGTGACGAGTGGTGGTAGAAGGGCGTGGCTCAAAGCAGGACCAAACCGCCAGATTGCCTAAACCCCAAAGCAGGGCCCAAGCAGAGGCGTGGGAAGGAAGAACCCAGCCAGACTTTGAATCCCCTGATGGCTCCACCTAACAATTTCTTTTTGCCTCAGGGAGGTACAAACTTTCAGAAACAAATATTTACCCAGCACTTCCTGGGTGCAAAATAGAGAGACAAAGAGAGGCAACAAATTAAGAGAGAAAATATATGTATAATAACAGTGACCACTCAGAAGGTCATGTCTGTCACAGGAATGGGACCGGCCAAAGTGCTTCCCAACTTTTTTGAGCTGAGCCACTCTCTTTTTATTTCAATTGAATTTAACTTTATTAAATTAATAAATTAATTTTAATTAATATTAAACTCTCTATTTAAATATATATTTAACATGCTATTATTTGAACATGGCTTTTATGTGATATAATTTCATATATCACAAAGTGCAGTTATTATCAGAAATAGTTCTGGAGACTGCTTCAAATTAATCCTTACTAAAGCCATAGCCAGGTGTTGCTAAGAAAATCACACCTGTCAGGGCCCTCTTTGGGTCCTCTATTATTTTTGTCCAGCTGGCACCACAATATTTGCTGATCTTCTGTATTATTCATTGTCACATGACATCTTGAGTAGCTCCTTTTTAATATTAAACATTTGGGGGAATCCCCACATGTAGTACTTAGTTGAATTATTTGTTGACTGAGGAAATACATGTATTTATGTAAAACTATTGTGAAATCAGAAGGCTTTTTGTTTTTTTTTTTATGTTTATTTATTTATTTAGAGAGAGGGAGAGAGGGAATCCCCAGCTGGCTCTGTGCTGTTATTTGGGGCTTGATCTAATGATGGGGAGATCATGACTTGAGCTGGATGCTTAAATGACTGAGCTACCCAGGCTCCCTCAGAATGCTTTTCTTGATTACAATAATGACATATATTTGAAAGTGGCAGAAAATATATGTGTGAGACATATTATTCATGTGGCTTAATGATAAGATTGGGGAGCATGTCGATTCACAGACCACTTTGCAGTAATGTCAGGCCCCAGGGGCGGCCACAGAAGGGTTTTGACGTAGAAAGTAACTTTAGCTGGCTGCCTGGGGAACACTTCACTGGTGAGACTGCATGTGAACGTTGTGCTACCAGGCCTCCCTGTTCTTAAGCTTTACCCCATAAAAATGTGGCCCATTGTCAGATTGCTGAGAATGATCTAGAAGCTGTTGCTACTCTCTCTATAGTGGCATTTGGGAAAAGGATGGCTGTTCTACTGGCCAAACGTGACCTTAGTTGGCATTAGAATTTGAGTGACTTGAGCTGTTTCTCCCTCTGGAACTTGGAATGCTTATACTAATCTCTTTCTATACAGAATTTGCACCTAATATTGGCTTCCTACTCTTGAAAGCAGGACCCTCTGCCCCCATCATATTCAAATTTAGCCTACTAGAAAGGTCAAGTGCAAAGAACCTGATATAAAATGTGTGCTTAGGATATGATGGAGCTCTTTCCCTTGAGGCAGAAAGTAGCAGATCCCTTGGGGTCATTGTCTAGCTCACCCTGAGGACCTCCCAACATCCCTGGAAGTTCCATGTGACACTGTCCCCTGCCACAAGCTGGTTGGTACAAGGTACACGCTGGACCCCAAGTGAGCCTTTTTAGTTTTTTACCTAGAAATTTAAAATTGGACCTGAGAGATAGAGTCTGGGAATTTTCAGAGCTGAGTTACACCAATGACAGCTTTCTAAAGAGGAGGTCATGGACTTTAACTCCTCCTTCAGTTCCATGGGCTACTCCAATATCTCCCCAATAATTCCCTAACTTTAAATGTTTTTTCTTTAAGCTAAGCAAAAGTGGGTTCTGTTATTTGCAACCCAAAGAACTTTAATTATGTAAGTGTTTTGGGCCAGGGAGGTGGATTATCCTGTTTGGGACTTTATGTTAAATCAATTAAAAATGTTAGAGATTCTTAAAATTGAGAACGGCAGCCCACATAGGCATCATGAGGTTGTGGGATTTAGCCTAACCCAGTGGGAATCTGAATAAATAATAGTTTATGACCAATGTTGTGTGGTTTTTTTTAGAGGTGGATGGGGAATAGCTGTTTTCCCTTTTGACCACTCCCAGCCACATACGATTTTCCCATGTGCAGAAAATTCTTTTCACTGACCCCATGGAAAGCTCTTCTACTGGTGTGGCATCATTAGACTTAACCAAGTTTCTCTTGCTTAATACCATTTCTATCTGTTTATGTATTTATTTTTTAATTTAAAAAATTTCATTTTGAGAGAGAGTGGGGGAGGGACAGAAAGAGAAGGAGAAAGAGAGAATCCCAAGTAGGCTCTGAGCTATCAGCCTAGAGCCTGAAGTAGGGCTCCAACCCACAAACCATGAGATCATGACCTGAGCCAAAGTCAGAAACTTAGCCAACTGAGCCACCTGGGTGCCCCTGGCTTAATACTACTTTTAAAGGGGCAGTGCTCCTTCTCTCCTTCCCTAGCCATCAGGACTGGTTTTAGAAGGAATGAGTAAAACAAGTACCTTATTTAAAGCACTAATTTTATATTGCTAAGTGTAAAAAAATAGAAATGGTATGTTTTAAAAAGGAATATATATTTATGTATTATGATTATACAATAAAGTAAAAATAAAAACAAGTATTTATGTTAGAAGATTTAGGAGGAAATAGAGCAGTGCTGGTAACTATTTGAAGCAGAATTACTCCCTTCCCAATCATTTTCTCCAGTTTTCCAGACTTTCCATAATGTGGTACCATTGTATCTATAATAATATGTAATATGTTTTGAAAACAGAAAACATTGGGAGAATAAACAAACACACCTAGTCCACTTTAAGATTAAAAAATAAAGAAAGAGAAGGAGGAAACGAGGGAGGAAAGGAGGCAAGAAAACAGGGTGGGGAGGAAGGAGGAAAGGAAGGAAGGAAGGAGTGAAATTAGACATTTTCAAGTATTATCAGATTGTCAGAAAAAAAGAACCTGGTAAAAATCAGTCTTGAAAAACTTTATTTCTCTAAAATATATTTTTTAATTTTTTAAATTTTTATTTATTTCTGAGAGAGAGAGTCTGAGCGGTAGAGGGGCAGAGAGAGAAGGAGACACAAAATCTGAAGCAGGCTCCAGGCTCCGAGCTGTCCCCACAAGAGCCCAATGCAGGACTCGAACTCATGAGCCATGAGATCATGACCTGAGCTGAAGTCAACCACTCAACCAACTGAGCCACCCAGGTGCCTCTAAAAGTATTTTTTATAGAAGAGTTTTAAATGTTTGTTTGTTTTGAGAGAGAGAGAGAGAGAGAGAGAGAGGGAAAGAGAGAGAGAGAAAGAGAAAGCCGGGGAAGGGCAGAGAGAGAGAAAGAGAATCCCAAGCAGGCTCCACACCATCAGCAGCCCACAGCCAAAAGTGGGGCTTGAACTCAGGAACTGTAAGATCATGACCTGAGCCAAAACAGAGAACCAGATGCTTAACTGATGGAGCCACTCAGGCACCCCTGTCTTGAAAAACTTTAAACTTTAACTTTTCATCTTGAAGTACTAGGAGATTTTTGTGTTTATTTTCAGTTTATGAATGACTGAGTCATATTTGTGTCAACATTTAAGAAGTGGAATAGAAACTAATGCACCTTATTCTTCAATATAACTGTTTGCAATGTTTGAGACCCCTCAGATCGAAGTGGCTGTCCAGAGAACTGCCACAGGTTTCAGGTTACAAGGTCATTTGAAGAGTTGTCCACGTTATCTACTTGTCTAAAATAGAGTTATATTACATGAACAACAAAGATACACAAGAGAAACCCCTTCTAGATTAGAAAAATTGGTATTAATAATTTTTTAAAAGTATAGTTGACACACAATGTTACATTAGTTTCAGCAGTTTACAACCTAGTAATTCAAGTTTATAGGAATGCTATCCTTAGCATAAGTGCAGCTACTATCTGTCACCGTACAATGCTATTACAATAACCACTGGCTATATTCCCTATGCTGTGCCTTTAATCCTTGTGACTTATTCATTTCATAACTGGAAGTCTGTATCTCCCACTCCCCTTCACCTATTTGGCCCATCCCCCATCCCCTCCAGCAACCATCCCTTTGTTGAAAACAGCAAAAGAAAAGTTATCATTCTAATCCATAGATTTCCTACCTAATGGTCATCCCTAGTATTGGAAAAGAATACCAAAATCGTGTGGCTCTTACATATAAAATAGAGGAGAGTTGAAGACCAATATTTAAAATTAAAATAGAATGCACATGATAACATGTGGCCCTATCTGGTGAGAAGAAATGCATAGCATTAGGAAACTATAAAAACACCATCCAGGGAGGTGATTTTCTGGTTTGTAATCTTGGTGAGCATAAATTATCCCAATTCCATTAATTACCATCCTTTTAAGAGCACTCCAGGTCAGTACATCCTCTCCTGTGGATGATTCAAATGGCAGAATGGTTGTAAAACACTTCTTTGGCTAATATAGATGATAAGAGGAGGGTGTAGTACCATTAGGGTCCTGATTGCCACAGAACATGAAAAATACTTAATAAATACTATGATCAGTGAAGTGCCACCTGTCTCCATGCTCTCCAGTGCTCATGTTTGTTTTTGTTAAAAATTTACAACATCACAAGACTGTGATAGATAGCTATAAAGCTTTTTTAGCAATTGAAAAAAATATTATGGTTTAAGCATGGTGCTAGTGTAATCAGGATCACAATTTTTAAAAAAAATTTTAATGTATTTTTATTTATTTATTTATTTATTTATTTATTTATTTATTATTGAGAGAGATACAGCGTGAGCAGGGGAGNATTGGGGGACTGATCTTTTAAGCAATGTGCCTCACTAACCATAAGATAACTGGGCTATAGAATGTTTATGCCATGTTTGCATGTTTGCTGGAAAAAGCAACATGAAGACCTTGGTCTTATATTTCAAGGACAGCACATTATTGACAATACAGTGAGAAATGCTAGACCTAAGTGCAAGCCCAGGCCACTTACCAGCCATATGACCTTGGGCCCTTGAATTGTGGTTGTTCTATCTGGAAAAAATACATATAATAAATTTCTTCCTTTATTACAAGTGTGTTGTGGGGAATAAATGAAATGATGAATAAGAAATCTCTTTGTAGGGGCGCCTGGGTGGCTTAGTCGGTTAAGCGTCCGACTTTNTCTCTTTGTAACCCTAAAGTGTTTATACAAGTAGAAGATACTATTAATATTTATAGCCTAAACGCTCAGAGATTTGTTAAGAGTTGCTGTTAAATGTTTGTTTTGTTTTCCCCTGGGGTAGCTTTAAAAATTGTGGCCTGGGGACGCCTGAGTGTCTCAGTCAGTTAAGCGACCGACTTCAGCTCAGGTCACGATCTCATGGATTATGGGTTCGAGCCCCGTGTTGGGCTCTGTGCTGACAGCTAGCTCAGAGCCTGGAGCCTGTTTCAGATTCTATGTCTCCCTCTCTCTCTGACCCTTCTCTGCTCATGCTGTCTCTCTCTGTCTCTCTGTCTCTCTGTCTCTCTCTCTCTCAGAAATAAATAAAACATTAAAAAGAAAATTAAGAAAAAAATAAAAAGTTAAAAAAAATGTGGCCTGCATTTCTGTGAGGATGGCGTTTAGACCTCTGCTTCATCAAAGTCAGGGACAAACTTTCATAAATCCTTCTTTATTGAAACAGAAACCCCAGTGTCTCCCATGGCACATTACCACCAACAAATACTCAGTTATGATGAATAAGTGTGAGGCAAAGTTGATGGCTACTGCATAATTACCCTTCCACATAAATTACATTAAAAACAACATTGTGTAACACC
>NW_027527381.1:2369898-2370210 GCF_008692635.1 Crocuta crocuta
TGTTTCAGATTCTGTGTCTCCCTCTCTCTCTGACCCTGCCCTGCTCACGGTCTCTCTCTCTCTCTCCTAGAAATAAATAAAACATTAAAAAAAAAATTTAAAAAAAGAAATCTCTTTGTAACCCTAAAGTGTTTATACAAGTAGAAGATACTATTAATATTTATAGCCTAAACGCTCAGAGATTTGTTAAGAGTTGCTGTTAAATGTTTGTTTTGTTTTCCCCTGGGGTAGCTTTAAAAATTGTGGCCTGGGGACGCCTGAGTGTCTCAGTCAGTTAAGCGACCGACTTCAGCTCAGGTCACGATCTCATGG
>NW_027527381.1:2370302-2373137 GCF_008692635.1 Crocuta crocuta
TTCAGATTCTATGTCTCCCTCTCTCTCTGACCCTTCTCTGCTCATGCTGTCTCTCTCTGTCTCTCTGTCTCTCTGTCTCTCTCTCTCTCAGAAATAAATAAAACATTAAAAAGAAAATTAAGAAAAAAATAAAAAGTTAAAAAAAATGTGGCCTGCATTTCTGTGAGGATGGCGTTTAGACCTCTGCTTCATCAAAGTCAGGGACAAACTTTCATAAATCCTTCTTTATTGAAACAGAAACCCCAGTGTCTCCCATGGCACATTACCACCAACAAATACTCAGTTATGATGAATAAGTGTGAGGCAAAGTTGATGGCTACTGCATAATTACCCTTCCACATAAATTACATTAAAAACAACATTGTGTAACACCNCAAAACAAGGCTGGCTTCTAGGGAAGTTATTTTTAGTTAAGAGGTTGGAAGGTAAAAGAAATGGTCATGGCACGTGCAACTGCGTCCCAATGAGCTCTAGAATACAAAGGAAAAGTAAGGGTGAGCATTGCTTTGCTTTGCATTCTACACGGACCCCTTCATTCTGCACAGCGGAGTTGTCAATATTAAACCCACCAACAGAGAAGCTCTTAATTCTCTTCCTTCCACTGAAGTAAGCTTCAGCTTGAAAGTTACACAAAATCTCAGAAATTTTCTCTTTAAAGAATTAACTTGGCGCAGAGAGAAGCACTCCTGACCTGAAGGTGGGAGGGAGCAAGGTGTATCTTCTTGTATCCATGCCTTCGACTTCGACACTGTTGGGAGAATTTCTCAACAATTTAAATACTGAGGGAGAAATGCCATGGCTAGTGAGAAATGAAGGATACAAAACAGTTTGACTGGGACGCCTGGGTGGCTCAGTTGGTTGAGCATCCAAGTTCAGCTCAGGTCATAATCTCACAGTTTGTGAGTTTGAACCCCACANCTGGGTACAAGATCGGAGTGTCAGCATCCAGGTCATAAGAAAAATGCTGCCTTATGTTCTGAGATATGTCAGGAGGTGGGGAACCAGATAAGCGTGGCCAGGCAGAAAGACAGCTTCTCATTCCTTTTTAAATTAATTCATTAATTAAAATTTAAATTTATATCCAAGTTAGTTAGCATATAGTGCAATAATGATTTCAGAAGTAGAATCCAGTGATTCAACCCCTACATATAACACCCAGCACCCATCCCAGCTTCTCATTCCTATAAGGACACATTCCAAGTATATTTTCCTCAGGCTTTTAAATAGAAAACTCTCTAATTTCTTGAGATACAATGTACAGTTGTTGCCAACTGTTTTTAAATTTTTTAAATGATTTATTTATTTCTGAGAGAGAGAGAGAGACAGCATGAGCAGAGGAAATTCAGAGAGAGAGGGAGAACAGAATCCTAAGTAGGCTTCAAGCTCTGAGCTAGCTGTCATCACAGAGCCTGATGCGGGGCTCGAATCCATGAACCATGAGATCATGACCTGAGCCAAAGTCAGACGCTTAACCAACTGAGCCACTCAGGCACCCCTGAGTTGTTGCCAACTGTTAATGTGAGGAAAAGAATAGGGTTCTTCCTCAGGGAGGCATTGGACCTCCTTTGGGAATGGCTTAATTTTGATGCATTTCTCATAAGAGGGAGAAGGGGATCCTTGCCTATTTTTTTTCTAGATACTATGCTCATTAAATCATCTGGTAGACTTAACTCAAATATAGCCTTAGCCCCTAGAGCTGGGGAAAGATAGAGAGAGTTTCCATATAATTGAATAAGTTCTTTTGCTTGAAGTGGATATTAAAAATATTGATATAGATGCTTATTTAAGGATATATATGTATGGGATCCATGAGAATGCCTGCCAGCACCTAATGTCCATCAATAACCAAGAAAGTATGGCATGTGCTTGCTTTGACATTTCTATTCTTGGTTTTTTGTCTTAATGGATTAACGGTTGATATCTATTTTACAGATAGTTGTTAGGATATCTCACAATGACAATATGCTTGCAGTTATTTTCCACAACTGAGATTAATTGCTAGGTCATTTAAAAAATCATAAAGCTTGGGGTGCCTGGATGGCTCAGTCGGTTAAGCATCCAACTTCAGCCCAGGTCAGGATCTCATGGTTTGTGGGTTTGAGCCCCATGTTGGGCTCTGTGCTGACAACTCAGAGCCTAGAGCCTGCTTCAGATTCTGTGTCTTCCTCTCTCTCTCTCTCTGCCCCTCACCCACTCACACACACTCTCTCTCTCTTTCAAAAGTAAATAAATATTTCAAAAACATTTTTTTAAATCATAAAGCTGCTGGGAACACCTGGGTGGCTCAGTGGTTGAATGTCCAACTCGGTTCAGGTCATGATCTCATGGTTTGTGGGTTCAAGCCCCACGTCAGACTCTACACTGACAGCACAGAGCTTGCTTCAGATCCTCTGTCCCTGTCTCTCTCTGCCCCTGCCCTGCTCATGCTGTCTCTCTCAAAAATAAACATTAAAATCTTTTTTAATTCATAAAGCTCCTTTAAAACTGTTTGCAAATAATTTCACATCATTTTCTGATGGCTTTTGACTACGATATATACTAACAAAAATAGTGTAATTTTATATGAAAGCAGTATCAGCTTTTTTCTAGGATGAGGTTAAGAACTGGATATTATTTGATGGTATTTAGCTAGAGGAGGCCTCCTCCTGAGTGGTTCTGAAGGGAATCATTCACACAAAGGATAATATTAAATAAGAAATAGTGTATTTGCCTTTAAAATTTTTTTGTAAAGTCTGATCTATGCATGATACCAGCACCTACTTTCAACATAAATAGTTTCACCCCATGGAAAAGAGGTTTAGCAGTGCAATATAAAGGATTCAGGTAACTTCAGAG
>NW_027527381.1:2376310-2409361 GCF_008692635.1 Crocuta crocuta
CCAAGTATATTTTCCTCAGGCTTTTAAATAGAAAACTCTCTAATTTCTTGAGATACAATGTACAGTTGTTGCCAACTGTTTTTAAATTTTTTAAATGATTTATTTATTTCTGAGAGAGAGAGAGAGACAGCATGAGCAGAGGAAATTCAGAGAGAGAGGGAGAACAGAATCCTAAGTAGGCTTCAAGCTCTGAGCTAGCTGTCATCACAGAGCCTGATGCGGGGCTCGAATCCATGAACCATGAGATCATGACCTGAGCCAAAGTCAGACGCTTAACCAACTGAGCCACTCAGGCACCCCTGAGTTGTTGCCAACTGTTAATGTGAGGAAAAGAATAGGGTTCTTCCTCAGGGAGGCATTGGACCTCCTTTGGGAATGGCTTAATTTTGATGCATTTCTCATAAGAGGGAGAAGGGGATCCTTGCCTATTTTTTTTCTAGATACTATGCTCATTAAATCATCTGGTAGACTTAACTCAAATATAGCCTTAGCCCCTAGAGCTGGGGAAAGATAGAGAGAGTTTCCATATAATTGAATAAGTTCTTTTGCTTGAAGTGGATATTAAAAATATTGATATAGATGCTTATTTAAGGATATATATGTATGGGATCCATGAGAATGCCTGCCAGCACCTAATGTCCATCAATAACCAAGAAAGTATGGCATGTGCTTGCTTTGACATTTCTATTCTTGGTTTTTTGTCTTAATGGATTAACGGTTGATATCTATTTTACAGATAGTTGTTAGGATATCTCACAATGACAATATGCTTGCAGTTATTTTCCACAACTGAGATTAATTGCTAGGTCATTTAAAAAATCATAAAGCTTGGGGTGCCTGGATGGCTCAGTCGGTTAAGCATCCAACTTCAGCCCAGGTCAGGATCTCATGGTTTGTGGGTTTGAGCCCGATGTTGGGCTCTGTGCTGACAACTCAGAGCCTATAGCCTGCTTCAGATTCTGTGTCTTCCTCTCTCTCTCTCTCTGCCCCTCACCCACTCACACACACTCTCTCTCTCTTTCAAAAGTAAATAAATATTTCAAAAACATTTTTTTAAATCATAAAGCTGCTGGGAACACCTGGGTAGCTCAGTGGTTGAATGTCCAACTCGGTTCAGGTCATGATCTCATGGTTTGTGGGTTCAAGCCCCACGTCAGACTCTACACTGACAGCACAGAGCTTGCTTCAGATCCTCTGTCCCTGTCTCTCTCTGCCCCTGCCCTGCTCATGCTGTCTCTCTCAAAAATAAACATTAAAATCTTTTTTAATTCATAAAGCTCCTTTAAAACTGTTTGCAAATAATTTCACATCATTTTCTGATGGCTTTTGACTACGATATATACTAACAAAAATAGTGTAATTTTATATGAAAGCAGTATCAGCTTTTTTCTAGGATGAGGTTAAGAACTGGATATTATTTGATGGTATTTAGCTAGAGGAGGCCTCCTCCTGAGTGGTTCTGAAGGGAATCATTCACACAAAGGATAATATTAAATAAGAAATAGTGTATTTGCCTTTAAAATTTTTTTGTAAAGTCTGATCTATGCATGATACCAGCACCTACTTTCAACATAAATAGTTTCACCCCATGGAAAAGAGGTTTAGCAGTGCAATATAAAGGATTCAGGTAACTTCAGAGGTTCNCAAGCCTCGAGAGAGAGTTGTGTGACCAACAGGTACTTTCTAGCTTCTTCCTATGTATACTGTATGCAGGTAGGGACACAAAAGTATATGCAACAATTTGTATAGTAAATGGCCACGCTAGAGGAGTAAAATCCTGGACTCGAGGATTGTATGCTTTTGGTCCTAATCAAAGTAACATTTCTTGTTACGTGATGTCCATGCTACTAAGATGGAGAATGGGGCTTACACCAGAGGCCAATGTGGAGCATTTATTTCTTCAGAATCCTAAAAATTGAACTTCTGCCCCCTTCACCTTTGGATAGCTGTGTGATACAGGAACCTCTCACTGCGTCACTGAAGCAATGATTAGCCAGCCTACATGCAAAAATAAAGAAATGGCCATGGTAACTTAATTGATCCTTTTAAATGGGCCTAACTGAATGTCCAAAAATTACCTTAAAATTAACATATCCAAAACAGAAGTCTCCGTATCCAGCCTCTATTTTATTTTTTTTAATTAAAAAAGTGTTTATTTATTTTGGAGAGAGAGAGAGAGACTGAGATGGGGAGGGACGGAAAGAGGGGCATAGAGGGTCTGAAGCAGGCTCCACACTGATAGCAGAGAGCCTGATGTGGGGATTGAAGTCATGAACCATGAGATCATGACCTGAGTGCCCCCCCATGTATTTTAAACCTTCATATTGGGGCACCTGGGTAGCTCAGTTGGTTAAGCATCTGACTCCGGCTCAGGTCATGATTTCACAGTTTGTGGGTTCGAGCCCCACATCAGGCTCTGTGCTGACAGCTTGGAGCCTGGAGCCTGCTTTGGATTCTGTGTCTTCCTCTCTCTCTCTGTCCCTTCCCAGCTAGTGCTCTGTCTCTTTCACTCAAAGATTAAAACAAACAAAACAAAAACAAACAAAAAAAAAACCGTTAAACCTGCATATCCAGTTCTTCCTATATCAGTTAATGGTACCCAATTTCTTGGGCTAAAAATCTGATTCACCCTAAATTCCTCCTTTTCCTACTCATATCTAGTGTCCGATACATCAAGGAGTCCTCTTGGTTTTACTACGAAGATGTCTTGTGAATCCATACTCTTCTCACTATGTTTACACTACTGTCCCATTTCAGGCCCCTGTGATTTCTGCCTCGATTACTGGGAAGGTGTTGTAACTTGGCCCTGCTTCCATTGTTGCCTTATTACAGTCATTCCCAGCACCAACACCAGAGTTGGGGTTTGAAATGTATATCAATTCATATCCTTTCTTGCGTAAAATCTTCTTGGGGCTTCCCACTGCATTTAGAATAAAATCTCAACCTCTTGGCCAGCCTGGCCACCATGGTCCTTATGGTTCTTCATGGTCTAGTGTTTGTCTGCTTTTTGTACCTCTTCTTGACCACTCTCCACCCCACCCCCAACTCTGCTTCAGTCTCTGTGGCCTTGCTTCATCTGATCTTTATATAATTGATTCATTTTTATTTAGGTTAAATTGATGCCTCCTTAAAGAGGCCTTTTCTGACACCTTAAACTTAATAAGCCACCTGTACCTCGGGACTACTACTCCATTCTACTTTATTCTTAATATTCTTTAATCTAATATGACCTCATCTGTTGATGTACATATTGTCATCTCCTCTTGCAATGGAAGTTTCAAGTCTTTTCATTGCCACATCCCCAGGGACTAAAACAGTGTTTGGTTTGCTCTATAAAACAAGCATTATGTATTGAGGATTTCAGTAAATAATGGTTTAATAAATGAATAATCTTAAAAAGTCATCCCCCTCCCTATCACCATCCCAGACTTTAGCCTCTATTACAAAGCTGTCATCATCAAGACAGTNTCAGTATTCTGCAGTACATTGGACCAGTGGATTTGGCATCTCTGCCTTTTGGGAAGAGTCAAGAAGGAAGGTGAGGGAGATGCGAGCACATGGGTGAATATTTTCCTCTCACTTTAGACAAAGCAGTTAATAAGGAAGCACTGAGTTCCTGCTGTGTATTAAGTAGCATGTGTTGTTAGGTGCTGTTAAAGACATGTAAGTTATGGAACATATTGGGTAGTGAGATGTGAGTGTGAGCAACACAAATCAACAAAAGGAGCATTGTTTGCTAATAAATACAATAGGAACTTAGAGGGAATGATCACTGTGAAATGTAATAGTTGGACTAGGCTTGATGGAAAAAAAGAGGATCATTCTGTGGTACATGTGACAGAGAATCTGAAAAGGCAGAGAAGAGGAGAAGGGCTTCCAGGGAGAGACTAGATCATAAAGGAAGGAAAGGAGAGAGAAACAAATATTGGTTTGGGCCAGACTTGCTGTAAGAAAGCCAAGAAGAGACTGGATTAGCTTCTGCTCAAACTATGCGTGTTTAGAATGCTCAAATATTTAGAGTCCGAAAGAATTCAGACTGGGCCTATAGAAACAAGTAAGTGGGATGTAAGGTGATTTATTAGAGCATTCCTTTCCTCTCTAAGTCTCTGGTGGTACTTTTCTTGGGGACTGGATTTCATTCCTTAAACAAATATTTATTACCTGCCTCCTCTGTACCAGGCACTGTGCTTGTTACTGGGGTTCAACAGTAAACAAGAGATCACAGTCCTTGTTTCTGGGAGCTTATAATCTCCCCCAAGGAGATAAACACTATGTGAGTAAATTCATAGTGATGACTTGAGCATAATTTAAAAATTGTACATTTCAAACAAATTATTTTACACCAGTAATTTGGGAAGAGATAGAGGAAGAGGGTGGTTTAGAGAGGAGAGGATGCTATTAATAGGTCATTTGCAAGGCTGTTTGTGGCAGTATGTTACAAAGAATTGCAGCCTGGCTGCCCCCTTTGGTAGTCTGTGATAAAACATAAAACTGCAGCTACAGAAGGTACAGTGGCAATGGCCCCAGGTGAAGGCTCTTTTCTTTCTTTTTCTCTTTCATTCCCTCCCCCCACCTTTTGATATTGCTGTCAATTTTATCACAGTGGTGTAAAAAGTACAGAAGCAATGAACAATGCATGATAAACATATGCCTGATAACAATGCGTGCTATTGGGAAGAAGCTGATGAATATGGTTATAAACATGTTGGAGGACAAATGTCAGATGGGAGCTCTTCATTCATGGTCTGGAGAGGTACAAAGGAGCTCTTCACTAATTTTCATTGTTAGAATAATGGAGTCCACCCCACCGGAACATCCATAACCTCCTCCAAGGCATTGCCCGTTATGGGCAATTACTAAACGATCAATGATCTGGTTCTAACAGAAAGAGATTTCTCAGAGAATTGTGGAATGTTTCAGCTTTACCTCAGTCCTTTCTCTTGCGTTTTGGACTAGAATTCCATGATAGTGACTTCTGCAAAGAGAGTGATTTGAACACTCCTTGGTTATGTAGATTCATGTTTTATCCTGGAATATTACCTTAAAATCTTCATGGTAGGCTTTGAAGATCTATTTTCATAATATACATAATATATTAAAAAATGTAAGTTCTCAAATTTAAAACCAGCTCTAAACAAAGCCAAATACACTTTGTCATGGTTGAATAATTACCAATGATCAGATGTCTATCACACCATTTTATTCTTTCTGTGACTGTCTGCTAGGACTGCCATAACAAAGTACCACAACTGGGCGGCTTCAACAGCAGAAGTGTATTTCTCACAGTTCTGAATGCTACAAGTCCAAGATCAAGGTGTTGGCAGGTTTTCTGTCTTCTGAGGCTGCTCTCCTTGCAGATGGTTATCTTCTTTCTGTGAGGACATGGTCTCCTTGTGCATGCTTCCTGATGTCTCTTTCTATGTCTAAATTTCTTCTTCTTACAGGAGCACCAGTCAGATTGGATTAGGGCCAACCTAATGACCTCATTTTAAATATATTTTTAAATGTTTTATTTATTTACTTATTTTGAGAGAGAGAGAGAGAGAGTGAGCGAGCAACCAGGGGAAGGGCATAGAGAAGGAGAGAATCCTAAGCAGGCTCCACACTGTCAGCACAGAGCCCGATGTGGGGATCGAATCCATGAACTGTGAGATCATGACCTGAGCCTATATCAAGAGTTGGATGCTTCACCAACTGAGCCACCCAGGTACCCCAACTAATTGCTTCATTTTGATTAGTCATCACTTTATGGACTCTCTCTTTAAATGCAGCACCATTCCGAGGTACTAGAGGTTAGGGCTTTGACATTTGAATTTTGAAAGAACACAATTCAGTCCATAACAATCCTTCCCAATCCTAATAAATAGTTTTGGTCTTGCCAGACAAAGTGCGAGGTACAGAGAATCGGTAGAATACTTTCCCTGGGGTAGCGAGTGACATCTCATCCATGCTCCCAGGGCTCAGTGTTGAAATGAAAGGGTGCTAATAGAAGCTTTTAAAGTTCTGCATTTCCTTTCTGTTATTTCTTGAGATTCTACAGAAGGAAGAGGCCTGCGCTCTAATTTTGTTCTGACCTAGAGAAATAAAGATGATCTCCTGCAAGATTTCATTCAAGGAGAAGGATACTACTTCTAGTTTGTGGATGACAAAAGCTTTGCGTGACAGGTGACATTCCAGCAGGGATTTGGAGAATGGGCAGCAGCTAGATGTGAAGAAATTGGAGTGTAAGAGGCAAGACAAAAGCCTTGTTTTGTGGGAGAGTGTGGCATGTGTAAGGATGTTATTTCTTGCAAATATTGCAAATAGGTGAGGCATTTTATGTGAGTTATTATTTTGAACTCCCCTCAGAGCCCCTGGGAGCTAAGCTAAACAAGAATCTACAGTCCTTTTCAATGATGAGGAAACAAAAGCTCAGAGATGTTGAATAACTAATAAGTAAGAAAGATAGGATTGAAGACACCTGTCTGACTCCAGGGTTCTTCACACAAAGAGGCACATGTATTAATTTTCTACTGTTGCTGTAACATATTACCACAAACTTTATTTTAAACAACCATAATTTATGATCTCACAGTTCTTTTAGGTCAGAAGTGAGGGTGTGCTAAATGGATTTTCCAGCTCTAGGTCTCACAAGACTAAAATCAAGGTGCCTGCTGGTCTGGGTCCTAATCTGGAGATTCTGGGGAAGAATCTGCTTTCAGCTTCATTCAGGTCATTGGGAGAATTTGACTCCTTGTATTTATATGACTGAGGTCCCTGTTTCCTGGCTGACTGTTGTCAGCTGAATGTCATTTACAGCTCCTATGGGCTGCTTGCATTCCCTGTTTGTAATCCTCTTCATTGTCAAAGCCAGAACTGGCAGACAGGTTGTCATACTTCCTCTCTCACCTCCCCTTCTGCATCCTCTCACTTATCTCCAGTTGGAGAAATTTCTCTGCTTTTAGGGCTTATGTAACTAGTTTGGGGCTACCAGATAATCCATGAAAATCTCCCTATTTAAGGTTCATCCCTCAAATCACATCTTCATAGTCCCATTTGCCATGGAAGGTAACATACTCACAGGCTCCAGGGATTAGGGCAGGGACATGGTTGGGGGCCGTTCTGCTTACCAAGCACTGGTGGAAAGATGGCATCACTGGAGCCTGGAATTCCAGGGGCTGGGCTGAGATGGTAGAGTTTCTGTTGGAAGTAATAAAAACACACTGGAGCTGTTTGGCAGCTGGGCAGCCGAGGGGGAGGATAGGGTAGTTGGGGCTTGTTAAGAAATCTGTTCCAAGGGGGTTAATCTGGCAGCAGTGCGTAAAATGAGTTGGCCTGGTGAGAGATTAGAGATTGGGAGAGGAGTTTGAAGGCTTTCAAATTATCACAAATGAGAGCAACAAGGAACTGAAGGGGGGCTTCTAAACAAATTTGCCAAAAATCCAGTTCTCTCAAAGTCAGTTGACCTGTCAATTTGGCTTGACATTAATACTTTCTATTTCTGGCAGAATGGCAGAATGGATAACATTGACTGGACATCCCTGTGAAAAAGGCCAAGTAAAGAAAGTGAAAACTTTGATAAAAAAACTGGCAAAAAAAAGTAGACTAATGCAGCTACCTGGACAGGTAAGCACACCGCTGAGGTTGGCTTTCATGTGAAGAACATTCGCAGAACTGCAGGAGCCTCCTGAGGCATGGAAGACAAAAGCACATCTCAGGGCTCTCTAAAGGGAAGGGTTCTACAAAGATACTTGTATCCGGTGCACAGAGCTAAGATCCCGAAGGACCACACCCTTTGTTTAAGAGGTGCTAGAAATAAACCTGGCCTGTCCTTCCCCTACTCCTGGGCCCTAGGGGAATGTAGAGGAGACTTTCTCATTTTATTTTGCTATGGAGTGAAGAGAATCCAGAAACAGACCCAAGAATATATGAATGCTTAATATATGAAAGAGATATAGAACAGAATTTTCAATAAGTAGTCTTAGGAGAATTGGGTATTCATGTTCAAAAAATGATATTGGACCCCTACCTAACATCTCTTATACAAATCAAATTCCAGGTGGATGAAAGACTTAAATATGAAAGGGAACACTAAAATTTTAGGAAACTGTGCTGGTCATCTTTATGATTTGGGGGTAAGGAATAATTTCTGAAACAGAACACAGAGAGTACAAATTAAAAGATGAGAGTGATAAATCTGACCACATTAAATTTAAATTTTATGTTTATCCAAAGATACTATAGAGGGAAAAGACAAACTATAATCTGGGAGGTACTTGAAATATATATTTCTGAGAAAAGAATAGTATTGTGAATTTATAAAGAATTCCCATGAATTAAAATGAAAAAAGTAGGGATGCCTGGGTGGCTCAGTAGGTTGAGCATCTGACTACGGCTCAGGGCATGATCTCATGGTCTGTGAGTTTGAGCCCTGCATCAGGTTCTGTGCTGATAGCTCAGAGCCTGGAACCTGCTTGGGGTTTTGTGTCTCCCTCTCTCTCTGCCCCTCCCTTGCTTGCACTCTGTCTGTCTCTCTCTCTCTCTCTCAAAAAATAAATAAACAGTAAAAAAAATTGAAAATAATAAATAAGCAAAAAGATCAATGGGAAAAACACATTTCAGAGAAGAGAAAAACTTCAATAGCCTGACAAGTGAAAAGATGTATGACTTGAGTTTTCAGGCCAATCCATCTTAAAAGTACAATGAGACTTTACACAAAACCCTGTGCATTCATAGTGGCCCTATTTGTAATAACCCCAAACTGGAAATAGCCAGATATCCTAAAATGGGTGAATGTTTAAAGAAGCCATGGTATATCCATACTATGGACTACACTCAGTCATAAAATGGACAGACTATTGATACATGCAGTAACCTGGGTGGACATCAAGGGAATTATGCTGAGCAAAAAAAGCAAATCCCAAAAGGTTACATAGTATATGATTCCATATATATAACCTTCTTGAAATGAAAAAATATATACAAAAGGATAATAGATCGGCAGCTCCCAGGAATTAGGGATGGAAGTGGGAATGGTAAAGAAGAGGTTGGGGCTGTGTGAGGTAAGTGGGTATGGTTAAATACGGCAGCACAGGATCCTTGTGGAATGTTCTTAAATTTTTCTGTGGTGGTGGATATACAAACTGACAAATGTGATAAAATTGCATAGAACTAAATACACACACGTGCACACACACACATACACACACACACAAGTGAGAACAACTAAAACTGGGGAAATCTGAATAGGATTGGTGGATTGTATCCATGTCACTGTCCTGGTTGTGATATTGTACTTCATTTTACAGGATGTTGCCATTGGGAAGCCTGGATGGAGGGCTCAAGCAATTTCTCTATATTGTTTCTAAGTACTGCATATGAATCTACAATGATCTCAAAATAAAAAGTCTAATTAGGAATAATACAGTGAGCTGCATGTCAGGCCCATCAGATTGACAAAAATTAAAATACTGAACAATAAGCATGGACAAGGAAACGTGCACTTTCCTTCACTGCTGATGGGAATATGTATTTAACACCTTTGAAAAACCACTTGCATATTTAACAACAGTGACAGCAGTCTGCTAAACTTGACACTGTGGCCGAGAAAGTCTACTCTTGTTATTACCTCATTTGTGTGAGATTCCATGCAAAATGAAAATGCAGAGCCCCTTATTCAGAAATTAAGAATTCAACATGGAGACAGTAATGCTCTAAACCAAGTGCAGGATCCTTCTCAGCATAGGGCGCTATATGGCTGCACAGGTTTCATAGTATAAGCTGTCCCTCTCTAGGTATACACCTTAGAGAATCTCTTGGATCATGAACCCCAAGACATACACAAGAATGTTCAGAGCAGTACTGTTAGTAATAAAAAATGACTGGAACAGCCCACATGTAGATGAATAAGTTGTGGTACAGACAACTGAAAGACAGCAGGGAAAATGAATGAATTTCAGTTACTTATGATGAGGTTTAGGACATGCTACCTCCAAATATGTCACCTTGACATAGTGAATAGTTTAGGTTGAAGGAATTTGAGAAACAGAAACAGAAAGGTCAATGATCTCCTCCTGCCTCCCATTTCTTCTTTGAAACAGGTCATAAAACCCTTATTTGAGAGGTGCCCTGACTACCTACACCTGAGGAAAGTCACATCTTATCACTGAAGACAAAAGTTTTGCTAAGAAGAATCCAAACACACAGGCCTTGCTAAGTTTCCTCCAGTTTACTACTCAGAGCTCATATTCACCGACCTGTCATATTCCTCCATGACTACCTACTCTTCTTCAAACCAAGCATAAAAATACACAGGTCTGTTTCTTTGGGTCTTCATTTTCTTATGAAAGCTCCTGTGTCATGTAAAACTTACATTAGATAAATGTATGCATTTCTCCCATCAATCTTCATTAGTGTAATTTTCAGACCCAGGCAGGGACACTAAGAGAGTGAGGAAAACTTGTTCCTGTATACTTACAACCTCATGGAAGCATCTGAAGAACAAAATGCTGCCCTAAAACAAGTCCTCCTCCAAATACCCACAACCCTGTATCTGTAGAAGTTTTTAAAAACTGCAAAACTGAACTATGTATTATTTAGGGAAGCAAACATATATGCTACAACTATTAAGAAAAACAAAGGAATGATGAACACAGAACCCTTGTAGAAGGAGTAAGGGGCTAGGGCTGGGAGAGATGAGTAGGAGGGCTGTCTGAGTTAGGGGGGCGTCCTTTTATTAAATAGGCCCAGCAGTATATGGGCTTTTGTTGAATCGCTATTTTTCTTTTTTTTTCTTTAATTTTTTTTTTAATGTTTTATTTATTTCTAGGAGAGAGAGAGAGACAGCGTGAGCAGGGGAGGGTCAGAGAGAGAGGGAGACACAGACTCTGAAACAGGCTCCAGGCTCTGAGCTGGCAGTCAGCACAGAGCCCGACGCGGGGCTCGAATCCACGAACCGCGAGATCATGACCCAAGCGAAAGTCAGAAGCTTAACCGACTAAGCCACCCAGGCGCCCCTTGAATCGCTATTTTTCATACATTACACATACTTTATTAGTTTTTATTTACTAACTATTTAAGAAGTTAAAACTAATTTTAAGCAAGTTGGCCCTTTTGTGTGGAGGAAATAGTTCATTTATGGTAGGAAATTTTAGATGTATTTTCTAATTTACACATATCTACTACTCAGATGTGCAAAGAAAATACAGTAAAACCTTGAATGGTGAGTAATTTGTTCTGTGAGTGTTCTGAAAGGAGAGCACATATTTCTAATAAATTTTAACTTGATAAGCAAGCGAGGTCTTGCGACATGAGCCATATGGGACCCTGAACATCACATGATCACAAACTGAGGTAATGGTTCTTGAAATTCGCTTTGATATACGAGTGTTTTGGATTACCAGCATGTTTTCAGAATGAATTATGCTCATAAACCAAGGTTTTACTGTACAGTTCTTTAATCTCTATAATCTAATTTTCCTCATCTACCCTCACAACGCTGGGTGGAGATAAGCCAGGAGAGCAGGGGGCACAGCCAAGCCTTTTAATAGGGTCCTCTGTGTCTATAGTTTCAGTGGTCTTTTCCACTTGGGAAATGTTCATTTTTTTCAAGGTCTTATTTATTTATTTATTTATTTATTTATTTATTTATTGAGAGAGAGAGAGAGAGAGAAAGTAGGGGAGGGACATAGAGAGAGAGAGAGAGAGGATCCAAAGCGGACTCTGCGCTGACAGACTTTAGCAGCGAGTCCAGTGTGGGGCTCAAACTCACGAGCCATGAGATCAAGGCTGAGCTGAAGTTGGAAGCTCAACGGACCAAGCCATGTAGGCACCTAGAAATGTTCAATCTTTCAGGTGTCTTCTTTCTTCCTCTGATCCTCCTGGATATTTATGGTCCAGGTGTGTAACATGGTGGCAAAGGCAAGGGGTTTCTAGTTTAGACCCCCATGTCCTCTGGAGACTTGCTGATATTCATGTGGGGTAATTGGCCTTGCCTGCCCCAGGGCCTTTCTGCCAGTGCCCTGAGGCAAAGGGAGAACCTTCTGGTTTCCTCTTGGCTCCATCAGGTCCTAGTGATCCTGCTAATCCCTCCCCTGCTGATTCTGTGAGCACTAGAGGCTGCTCTGTGTCTCAGCTACACTCCAGCAAGCCCTCTGGAGCCTCTTCTTCTTTTATTTATTTATTTTTTAAATTTACTTCTAGGAGAGAGAGAGAGACAGCATGAGCAGGGGAGGGTCAGAGAGAGAGGGAGTCAGAGACTCTGAAACAGGCTCCAGGCTCTGAGCTGGCAGTCAGCACAGAGCCCGACGCGGGGCTCGAACCCACGAACCGCGAGATCATGACCTCAGCGAAAGTCGGACGCTTAACCGACTAAGCCACCCAGGCGCCCGGCTCTGGAGCCTCTTCAACAGGATCGCCTTTCCCCTTCCCATGATAGCTCCCAGTTCAGGCCCACTCTTCTCAGATCAGTGGCCTTCCTCTCACCCTGGGGTATGAAAGAACTTTCCTTAATGCCCAACAGAAGCTGAGGGCAGCTCAGGGGAGGTAACCCCGGCTCTCCTCCTCAAACCAGGTGGCCCTGCCTCTTCCATTCAGCTGCAGCTGTGCGTGTTGCCTGGGACCACCCTGCACTTCTCTGGTTTTAGCTTTCCCCTCTGTTTGTGTGATATTGCTCCCCTTCAGGGGCTGGGTCTAGAAGGGAACAGTCGTTCCACATTTGTCTGACCCTGGTCTCCCCAATCCCTGCTTCCTCCTTTATATATTCTCTCAGGGCAGAAGGGGTGGCCAGCCATTTTCTCTTACCTTGTAGTGACTTATGCTCCATGCCCTTCTTCTTCCCACCTCCTTCCCTGGGCCCCGGGAGAGAAACTGCCTCAGAGAAAGGGAAGATGCACGAGTTTTAACTTCCTAACACTAATTTTTGAGCATTTAAGAATTTTCAAGCTTGTTTGTCCAAGGACACTTCTGTGTTCCACTAAATTTTAAGCCCATTTTAAGCTACTAATAAGAAAGGAAGGCCCTTCAGAGAAAGTCAGTCAAAGGTAGAAAGTGGGACAACCACTCACTTGTGAAACTGCAACTGCAGCACTTTACACATCTTGGTGATCTTCTTTGATCTTTATGCTTGGCCTGGAGGGGAATAAACTATAAGTGGCTAAGAACTTGTAAATGGGGAGCGTTCCCCTTTTGAGCAGTAAGTGGGCAAGTAATTTGATCTTCACTTTACACCAAAAACCAAAACATACTCCAGACAATTCAAGAGTGAAATATAAGAAAATGGAAGTGTAGAAAATCTAGAAAAATAGAATTAGATATGTATCAAACATCAGGAGGGACAAGGACACAGTAAACTTACAAGTGGTGGTAGTCATGAAGAAAAGAATTGGCAGAACTGACTGTATGAAATTAATTTTTAAATTAAAATTAATTTAATTTTTAATGTTTTATCTATAATGTAAAATTTTAAATATATAGTTGTATTAACATTTTAATTATTATTAAGTAAATAATCTTAATTTAAATTTTCAGTGTTTATTAATTTATCTTGAGAGAGAGAAAGAAAGATAAAATGATCGAGGGAGGGGGCAGACAGAGAGGGAGAGAGAGGATGTGAAGGAGGATCTGTGCTGACAGCAGAGAACCTGATGTGGGCTTGAATTCACCAATGTGAGAGCATGACCTGAACTGAAGTCAGATGCTTAATGATGGAGCCAGCCAGGTGCCCCTCTTAATTTAGTTTTTAAATTAAATTTGCTTTATCCTAACTGGCTTTTCATGAAATTGGTCACAGGCAAACTGGATTTTAAGTGAATTGGTTTGGGAGAAGCTGTTAGCTCCACCTCAGGGGGCATGGTGGTAGGAACAGAGAAAGAAAGAGATGTGAATAATATTGCTGGAGGCAAAGACAGGATTGGTGACAAAGCAGATACAGAAGACAGAGGAGGGAGGAGTCAAGAATAAATCTGAGGTTTTGGACCCAGGTAGCTGGGAAGGTACGGGAATTAACCCAACTTTGGAACCAAGGGAGAGGGCCAGGTTTCACTACTCCAAGTTGAAATTGCTATCAGTCATTTGTTCTCAGACTTTGATTTGTATTAGAGTCACTATAGGATTTGCTAAAACACACATTTCTGGGTCCATCCATCCTCACAGTTGCTGGTTCAGTAGGTATAGGTTGGGGTTTCAGTATTTGCATTTCTAACAAGTTCCCAGGTGATGGTTTGCTGCTGACCTCACTTTGAGAATCACCATCTGGTTTTTGCGGTGGAAGTAGTGGGAGGCATCCAACAGAGTGGGCCTGGAGAGAGCACAACCAGACAGAAGGATAATTATTGCTCCCATTTACTGTAAAGCTTCCCATTTGTATGTCAATAATGGATAAGTATTGATCATCCCCTGGGGAAGGGCTACAGGGTGGGTAAGGGTTGGGAGGATGGAGAGGCCAGAGCCCTTGAGCCAATTGTCTTTGACCTGAGCAGCTGTCTCCATTTACCCCAGAGTGCATATCACTCTGCAACATTATCATTTTGCTTATGTAAGCAGTGATAGGAAAAACTGTAAAACGTTGGAAAGCACGGATTTCCTGAGTGCTTATTCTGTGGCAGACTCTAGTGATATCCCTATGAGCAAGATGCTATTATTATCCAGATTTAAGAGAGGAAAAAATGTAGGTTTAGAGAGGTTAAACCACTTGAGTGGTTCACTTCAGTGTCACATGGCTGGTAATTGGCAGATTCAGGATTAAAGCTTTGTCTGGCCCTTTTCCAAACCTGAGCGTCTAATCATTATGCCTCTTAAAGGATTTGAACATAATCTGCATAGAGGTGATATTTAAAACAATGATATTGGATAAAACTACCAGGGAAGAGGGCTTAGAGAGAAATGTTCAATTATAGTACCTGGGGGAACATCTACGTTTAGGGCATGAGGGAAAGAAATGGAGTGCTAGAGTATAACACAGAAATGAAAAGAGAAGAAAGCATCTATAGAANCGAAGAGGGCTTAGAGAGAAATGTTCAATTTACCTGGGGGAACATCTACGTTTAGGGCATGAGGGAAAGAAATGGAGTGCTAGAGTATAACACAGAAATGAAAAGAGAAGAAAGCATCTATAGAAAATTTCACTAGGGTTATATGCTTTGGAGCTGTCACGAAAGAAAAAGACAAAGCAAAGGCCACTGAATTTTGAGACTAAAGTCATTGTTAATCTTTAAAGGAACTGCTTCACCAGAGAAGGATGAAAAGCTCTGTGTTTATCTGTTGCTGAGTAACAAACAACTTCAGACATAGTGTCTTAAATTAATAGCATCCTTTATTGTTTCTCACGTTTCTGCGGATTGATTTGGCTCAGCTGGGTGGTTCTTCAGCTCCACCTGGTGTTGACTAGGACCCTGCGAGGCTGAAGTTATCTTGAAGTCTGGCCAGAAACATCCCAAGTGGTTCATTTATGTGACTGACAGTGAGTGCTGGCTGTTGGCCAAAGGGTATTAGTTATCCATTATTGGTATAGAGTTTATCTGTGAGACCTAGGTTTCTCACATTATGACAGTAGGATTATAATAAGATATATTTCAAGTACTTAAAAGTCAGAGCTATAGATCTCTTAAATCCTAGTCTTTGAATTTAACATTATTTCTACCATATTTTGATAGTAAAAGCAAGCTACAAGGCTGACCCAGATTCAAAATCCAGATTCAGGGATTGGAGAAATGGACTCTACTTCTCAAGGGGAGAAGTGGCCAAGAATTTGAGGCCATTTTTAATTTACCACAGGGTGGGTGATGAGAAGGTATATGTAGTTAATATATACTATTCACCTTTCAAGAAATATCATAATGAAGGAGAAAAAAGAACAATGGTGGTTGTTTCAGAGCACAGAGGTTTTAGGGAAGGGCTTTTTTAAGGATATAGATTGAAATACAGATTATGTAGGGCTATGTGTCAATATGACCTCAGATTTGCAGCCTCAAACCACAATTGTTATTATTTTCTAGTTTTTGTGTATCAGGAGTCTAGGCATGGCCAAGCTGTGTCCTTTGCATTAGGATATCACAGAGCTTGTCATTTGGGGCTGCAGTATCATCTAATGCTCAACTGTGGAAGGACCCATTTCTGGACTTTTGTAGCTTTTAGTAGCCCTCAGTTCTTTGTGGGCTGTTGGGTGAAGTGCCACAGTTTTGATGGCTATTGGCTAAAGGCCACCCTTAGTTCCTTGCCATATGAGACTTCCCAGCATGCACTTGCTTTTTCAAAGCCAGCAAGAAGGAATGAGTGTCCTTGCAAGACAGGCATTATGTGTTTTAGTCACATACATATAATCATGTAAATCCTGTCATGTTTGCCATATTCTAATTGTTAGAAAGCACATCACAGGTCTTGCCCACAGTCTAAGGACAGGAAACACACAAGGTCATGAATATCAGGAGATGGGGATTTTAGGGGCCATCTTAGAGTTAGTTTGAGACAGAAGACTTGAATTTATTTATAGTCTGAAAGGCAATGGCCAGAGTACAGGAAAAATCAATCTTTAGAGATAGGTCAGGGATGACTGGTGGATGGACAAGGGTTAAGGTCACATGTAAGTTAGATTTGGAAAGGAGTATTTTTCATTTTGAATATACAGAAAGAGGGAAGTAATTGGAGAAGGTAAGAGAAGTTTTAATGTGTGAAGAAGGGAAGTTTCCAATAGAGTTCTTATCAGGAAGTTTCCAAGAGAGTGGACCCTCCTGGGGAAAAGGAGGTGATGCTATTTACTGTACTGAATATTGAGGGGGGATTCATACTTTGAGAAAAGTGGAAAATATTTGAAGTAGGTACTGTGGGGAATGTTACAGATGTTGACTAGAAGTGAAACTAGGGGGAGAAAAAGATAATAAATAGCAGACAGGGCTATATTATGTTGTTTATCATGAATTGATTTAGAATTGTTGACCAATAATAGGAGTGACCAATAAGAACAAAGAGTTGGTGTGAGATCCCTATAAAGGCAAATATTAGGTTCTGTAAGACTAAGAAAGTGGTATAGCAAAGAGAATTTTAAAAAATCTTTATCTTACTGGAATTTCCAGTAAAATTGGAAACACTCTTCTTGAAATATTCCCCTCTCTAGCTTCCATAACTTTCACTTTCTGGGTTTTTTCCCACTTCTCTGAAGTCTTGATTTAGTTCAGCAACTCTTGTTCCTCTCTTCATCGTTAGGGTTTTCCGCCCTAGGCCTGCTTCTCTTCTTGTCCTCTCAGGGTGATTTCATCCACTCCCATGGATTTAATTACTCTCTAAAGGCTGCCAACTTCCGAAAGTTATGTTTCCGGTCCAGATTTTCTCATTAGTTTCAGCCTATGCCCAGCTGCCTGCGTGTCCCACGGGCACTGACGCTGGACTTTTCAAAAATAGAAAGCATCATTCTTCCCTCTCTCCTTGCCTTCCCCTTCCTCCAGTGTTCCCTATTTTGTCCCCTATTTTGGGAATGACACCAACACTCACTTATTTGCTGCAGTAGGAAACTCAGTGTCACCCCTGACACTACTCTTTTCTCTACCCCATAGCCATCTGTAACACCTTACCACTCTCCCCTTCTATGTTGCCACTCTTCCACTCCAGCTACCATCATATTTTGTCAGATTACTCCATCAGGCTCCTACACTACCTCACTGCTTCTAATGTTAATTCTCTACAATCTGTTTTCCTCCTTGAGTCAAAGCGAGCTTGCAAAATACAAATCTTCTTACATCAATACACCCATGCTGACACACACACCACTTAAAATCCTTCATTGACTTCCTATTGCCCCTAGAATAAATAATACAGGATAAGATTTACTGAGAACTTATAATGTACCGAGAACTTATTAGTACTAGGCACTAGGATTCACAGTATACATGTTAAAGAACAAATCCTTAGAATGATCTTTCAGGACTTTCATTATCTGGACCTAGTGTAACTCTTCAGCCATATCTCTATCTATATTTCCCTCTTCACTTGGCTCATTCCAACTCATCTTTCAGAAAACTGTGTAGAGTTACTACCTCTCTTATCCTGAGTTCAACTTGTCTTATGGAACAATGAACCTAGTACATTCTGTAGTATTAACCTTCTTATTTGTCTCTATCCAATACTATTCTGTCTTATTACTTATTATGCCTGCAATATCTTTCACAGTACCTGACTCACAGTAGTTGTTCAATAAATATTTGTTGAATGACTGAATGAATCTAAGAGTTAAAACAATTCTAAGCATTGATAGAATTTAAAGGAGTAACTCTATCTGCGTGTGGCTCCATACCTTCCCTTATGTTTTTCCATGTTGATAGCCATTTTTTCACACTTAAAAAAATAGATATCTAATATTCCATTGTGAGTTTATATTAGGAAGTTATGAAATCTCCTACTATTGTCCACAAGCCTTCAGTAGAATTTATAATACAAGAGAGCTTAGAATAAAAAAGTGGGAAGAAATACAGATTCACTTTATTTCTCAACAGCTGTATTTCCCATTTGGGTGAAAAAACTGTGCAGATAAAGGGTCAAATTCAAGAAGTGAGGAATGAGCAGGTTTTAGAATTGAGTAGAAGAGAAAATGGTAGTTAGAAGTGACTAGGCAAAAACATAACCCCATGAAATCCATGGAGACATTGGGAGGGTCAGAGGATTTCCTAGAGTAGACCTGGAGATTTGAGCCAATTTTATTTTAATCTCAAAACACAATGTGACCCCAACTGACACTGAGTTGTGAAAATCAAATATATGTCTATGATTCTCTTTATCATTAATGTTATGACTGCAAACCATTCAGCCTTGTCTTTAACTACATGGAACAATATATGGCCTGGGAAGGAAATATTATCAATACACTTGGGAAAGACCATGTATTTTTGAGAAGATTCAAGGAAAACTTTTGTGAATGAGATAGTTTTAAGTCCTTGTAGAGGAGCTCAAAAGAAGGCATGCCATACCCTTGACAGAGTGTAACTTTTGGTGTTGCAGAATGCATGGGGTATCAGTTTTTTGTTTTCTTGCCAACTAAATGTATATCTTTCCTCACTTCCTTTTTTTCATAACTTCATCTCTCTGTTGTTTTAGATATAGCAATGCGTGGGCATTGTTAACACTCACCACCTGGCATCCCGTCCCATTAGACTGGAATGATAGGAAGAGTGTATGAGAAGGCACGCAGATATGCATATCTTGCCGGGGAAATGAACATGGGAGATGAGTGAGGGCAGTGGTTCTCATGAGGCACCCAGTGCTCTCCTGAAAAGCTTTACTACTGATTTGTCTTTGGATTTAGGGACTCTTTAAGTAATGATGATGAAAAACATATCTGTAGATCATTGAATAGTAGCCTGAAAAAACACAATGGCTGCCAACTAGGCTTTTTATGTAGAACACAGTTCAGCTAATGAAATTCCAGAGAGTACTTGAGGCAAAGCAGGGGGTGCCTACTACCTCTCTTTCACCTTCACCATCCCATGTCTTGCGTTCTGTCATTTTTCTAGTATAAGCTATGAAAGTCATCCCACTTCCTTATACATTCACACAATCACTCACAACATAAATGAACCTCAGTTTACTATGAAGTGTCTGAGTTTCCTCTAAGCTGAAGAGCAGCCTTTGTCCTGGCATTCTTGCCTCCACATCACTAGAGATTAAGACATGTATATATGTATGCTCCTCCTGAGCTTACATTTAGTCTCCTTGTTGAGATTGGGCAGGAGGGAGTAATAGATAAAAAATGGTGATGGTTACTTTCACTCTGAGGGAAACTGGAAGGCATGAATTCAACCAATATTAATCATTATCATTTGGTGTGCTATGTAATGAGAAAAGAAGATATATATATATATATACACACACACACATATGTATATATGTGTATATATGTATATTGGTTTATGTGTGTGTGTGTATAGATATGTGTGTATATAGGTATATACATATATACCTAGGTATATATGTATATAGGTATTGTGTACATATATATACATATACATATATACATATATATACATATATATATATACAATATGATTGGTGGTATAATATGGATGTGTATAAAATACAGATAAGTAGATGAGGGGCAATTAATGGGGTGTCTGGTCCTTGCGATACATGATGTTTTACATGTTATTAAACTCTTCCAGTAAAATCCTGTGGTACACAGTTTTACATTATTTTGTATATATTTTTATTTATATCACATGAATGCCATGTTGAAATACCCGTATTTTAAGTAGATAAAATACAAGCTAACTCAATGCATGACAAATTGTAATAAAGCGTAATTATATGTTTTCTTGCCTGTTACCTAAAACTGGACTTAGGCCTGAAGTCATAAACAACCAGGACATATATTACTATTATTTTAGGAGAAAGAACAAATCTTAACCAATATCCAAAGCATTATCTAATTCAGTGTAGAAGTTTGGGTTCCCAGTACCTAATCACATATATACACTGGGATTGTAACGGTCCTCAGAGGGGCCTTCCCAGATCTTCCTATCTAAAGTGGTCCTCTGCACCCATTGTTTCTTCCTGCATAGAAATCTGTTTTCTTACACAGCCAGACAAGTTCAGATATCACATCTTCTAGGATAGATGAAGCTTGTTTTGCACTTTAGTTAATACCCACTCTCGGGCCCTTCATGTCCCCCCTTTATCTACTTGTCTTCTACTATCATTTTGTCCCTGATTTGTGCTGGTAGGTGAGGGCTATTTTTTGAAGCAGACATTGAAGAGAGTCTCTGGAAGAGATAGAAATCAATGGAGATGTCTCTGGATTTAAAAACATTTATAGGCCAAGGGGAAAGGGCCAGTTCCTCGGTGATATTTGAAGATGCAAGAGAATGGAAAACTGGGATCAAAGAAGGAGACTTGGAAAAGTTTTTCTGAAGTTAGTAAAGAAAAACAATAGCAAACAGAAGTGAAGATAATAAGAAATTTGTAAACACAGTGACTTCACACCAGATGCCCTGATGTCAGTGAAATAGGAGGAAGATGGTTGGCTTCGACAGAAGGGAGGCGGGTAAAGCAGCCTTGGGAGTGAGAACCATCGTCTCAGATGAGGAACCAAACCCAGAGGTATCACGGGACTTGCCATCAGGGTGGTGCAAAGCGCATGGGCCAACAAGTAAAGTATCTAGAAAAATTCCTGGTGCAAAACTAATTGGTGCTCGGTACATGTTTGACCCTTCTTTTATTTTTCTGCATGTCAATTGTATGGGCTCTTACAAGCCAGAACCCATATGTCAGTGGTTGTGTTGCCAATGTATTCCTTCTCCTTGACCCACCATTTTTCACTGTATGGTCTCACAGGCACTGCCCTATGCCAGATAATTCCACCTTACACTTGCATGGTTCATGGCTGGCACTGCCCCATAATTCCCAATCCCAGAGTCTGTGATGTCACTTTGGAGTTCACTTCATGTTTCCTTCAATCTCAGCACTTTTACATACTTGTTGACTCAAATGGTTTCTTGAATTCCATTTATAGAATTAGACTTTTGAGAAGTGGCAGGATTGGTTTGCATGTAGACACTGAATCAAAGATTTACCTCAAACCCAACAAAATAAATGAAGCCAGAATGAGGCTTCTGCTTGGCATTTAGCGGGGATGGCACAGATTTCCCCAGCATAGCACATGGCGGAGCAAGTGAACAGCATTCCCTGTAGTATTACCAGGAGCTCTAAGCTACAGAGTTGAGCCAAATCAGGCTGCTAACCCGATGGAAAAAACTTGGTGTGAATATACATATATATGTTACATGTCTACGTGAGCATATAATATCGTACCTATATATAGTCAGCTAAAGCTGGCAATGAAAACAAAAACTCTGCACTTTCTTGGCTTACTTAACTGAATAAAAATAGAGAACAATATGCAAGCCACTGCTAGTTAAAGGGTGTGTGCCTATCCCATGAAAGAATCTGTTACGAATCTTACAGTCTGACTGCCTCTTGGTTTGGAAGCCAGAGGCCAGCTTCCTGTCATGCTCTGGACTAATTTAACAAGGATGGCTTCAAGGAGGGCTTTATGCACAGGCATGATTTAGGGCCAGGAAGAAAAAAGAGTTTTCTCTAAGCTAGTCAAACTAGGTGATCCCTTGAAGTGAACAGCCCAGTAAATAGTAGGTGCTGGTGTGGTAGGGGCAGGGAGTGTGGGGTGAACAAATGCACACAAAATGGGTGTGTACATTCACGTGTGTTAAACATATATATAGACATACAAGCACTGCCTTTCATTCGGTGCTTATAAACTAAAATTATATCTTAACTCTATCATAATTTAAGACTACATTATTTGACATCTGTACTCTCTAAGAAATGATTTGTTCAATAAACATATAGTGAGCATCTATTATATACCAGGCACAATATTTGGTGCCAGCATACAGAGATGAATAAAGCCTTTGTGGAACTCACAATCCAGTGAGCAGGACAAATACAAATTATTATTATTCACTGCTATTGAGTGCTATATTGTTGATCTATACAAATCTCTTGGAATCACAGAAAATTGTTCTAGTTACTTTGCTGTGTAATAAATTAACCCAGGACTTAGTGGCTTGAGGCAGCCATATTTTCATTTCTCAAAGATTCGGTGGGTTAGGAATTTGGAAAGGCACAGAAGAGATAAGAAAGAGATGGCTTGTCTGTGCCCCACAGTGTCTGAGACCGCAACTGGAAGGCATGATGACCAGGACTACCGACTAGAGTGTGTACACATGACTTCTCCATATGGCCAGGTTTCCTCGAGGCATGGCAGTCTCGGGCTCCAAGCGCGTGTGTTTCAGTAAACAAGGTGGAGGGCCAGCTTCATAAGACACAAGTTTCACTCCCGCCACATACTGTAGCAGATGAAGCAGCTACAAGTCCACCCAGAAGCAAGAGAAAGGATCATAGACCCTAACTCTCAATGGGAGGAACGTAAAAGAATTTTGTGGCCATTTAAAAACTGCTGTGAAAAGAGAGTGCTTTACTAGCTGAGGGTGTCGGGGAAGGGCTCACAGAAGAGGTGGTATTGAAAGAGGAATGGAAATTTTCCAGGGGAAGTGGAATGGGTAAGAAGTAATTCTTCAGAGGGAACAAAATCTCTCAGTCTTACACATACACAGGGAACAAAGAAACATAAGAAGGAACATGAAGGGTGACTATGAAGTGAATCAGGCATCAGAGGAAAATCAGTCTCATTGCTTTAAGACACCTTGAACACATCAATGTGTCTGAGCTGCTAATGCAACTCAACAATTGTCCATTGGTTCTGAAAGCATATACATTCATTTGGGAAAGCTTTGTGAAGCAGATGGGTTTTAAGTGGAGGTTGGGAAGAGACTTCTTTTTCTTTAACAAACACAGAGTACTTACTCTTTACAGGTACTGTACTAAGGACATGGCAATTTCAACTCATATAATCCTCACTGCAGCCCAGCAAGGCAGCTATTACCTCTCATTTATAAATTAAGCAATTGAGTCCCAGAGAGATTAAGTAATTTGTTCAAGTTCACATGGCCGGCTAGTGGTGGACTGAGGATTCTCAGCAGTGTGGACGCCTCACCCCTCCACAAGATCACTCCTTAGACATTTGGAACAGAACAGTGGCTGAAATTGAAGGCCACAATGGGAGCCTGAATTTGGTCTGTGTGGTAACTGGGAGCCACTTAGAGGATCTAAAATGGCAATAAATGTCATCTAAATTGTGTTCATATAGCTAGTTATTGGCTGAGCTGAATAAGAAGACAACAGTCTTCTGCTTCTTGGTTCAGTGTTCTTTGCTATTCCCCAAAGCTCTTGTGCCTGGAGAGAATATTTTATGGTTCATCAAGACTTCTCAATCTTTTAAATAATGATTTAAGAGCCTGGGCTCTTAAAGAACAAGCAAGCAATGGGGGGTAACTCGTGCCTTGCCACGCAGCATTTATCAGCAAGGTACTCTCCAGGTGAAGTCAAATCAGTTGATTTACCTACAGGAGGTGTTTTAAGAGTAATCTAGAATAATGCAAAGCATATTTCATAATCTGACTCTCAAAGATAAAAAGCAATATATAATTAGAAGCAATTTAATTTCTCCATCAATTCAGCACTGTTTTTTACTGCCATGAGCTATGGCTGACCTGATATTTTGCTGCGTGGTGTGACACAATTTAAATATACATGCTGACATCAGGAAAGACAGCATTAATGTAGGCAATATGTCTGAATGAAAACACCATTATATTATTAAAATGAAAAATGGCTATATCAGCAGAGTATTAGGGATGGAGGCTGAGTAAAAGAACATTAACCTTGCACTCAATTTTAGTCTCACATCTCTGACTCCCTCAAGTAGTTATTAGAGAACCTAAGATGCATAATAGTTTAAAAAGTAGGGGAGGCACCCTACAATGGCTACCTTAGAAAAATGATAGGAGCACTTGGCAGCTTAATTTCAGGTTTTGTGGAAATGATTTAAAATGGACATTGTGCTAATCACTTTCTACAAAAAATGTAAACATTTTACTTTTGGATTACTTTATCCTTTCACTGAGGTATATAAAAAATTGATAGGAATAATAAAAACAATGAAAACCATAATATCTAACCCATGTCTCAAAAATGTCCACTAAGGGGGGGACGCCTGGGTGTCTTAGTCGGTTAAGCATCCAACTCTTGATGTTGACTTAGATCATGGTCTCATGGTTAGTGGGTTTGAGCCCCACATCAGATTCTGCAATCATGGTAGGAGCCTGCTTAGGATTCTCTCTCAGCCCTTCCCCTGCTTGCACTCTTTCTCTTTCAAAATAAATAAATAAACTTAAAAAAAATGTCCATCAAGGAAATTCATGGAATAAAACTGGGCGAGATTAAGTTAATTTTGAAATTGATGGTGGCTTGAAAGAGCAAGTAATTTTTGAATTTGTATATGGAGTGTAGAAAGACATGGCATGGGGGAAAGTCAGGCTCATTTTGACAGGAGGTGTGCAGTCCTTGGGCTGGAGGTTGCTGGGACCAAAGTACTGTGCCCTAATTTTACAAATCATCACAAAATATATATTTTTGGTGAGTTTTCTCATAGTGGTTAATCATCAAATAAGCAACTCTAAAAGCTACGGTTCCCTGAATGTATGTATGTATGTGTGTATTTTAGTAAACATCTTTTTCTCCAATGAAATGATCTGTACAATTTCCTACCTGACTCTATATCCACCTGTAGCTGGCAGAAGAAATGAGGAAAGCAAAGTATCCAGTACTGGTTTGTTAGACCAGTAAGTAGCCTGCAGCGGGGCCTCTTTTTTTCTTTCTTGAGCCCATTATCCATGTTTTTTTTTAATGCAGAGTGAAAAAGAGCTGAGAATAAACATTTATATGCCACAGGCCTTCTCTACAAACTGTTATTTAAAAAGGACATTCACACACACTGTATTCTTGAATAAGCTGATGAGAATGTTTAGTGATTCCTAAGTTGTAATTTCAAAGATGCAGTGGTGAGAAAACTGATATACAAATATTAAAAGTGTTCTTGGTCTTGTGGCATTAAGGTGACAGGGAAAGATCACATAATCTCCTCTTTACTTGAATCTATTAAGTACTTATTCTGACCTATTACAGAGATTTGAATTTCTCTTTCAAAAATCTTTCTTGATGACAAAACTAGGTGCCACTAGCAATGGGATTTAAAAAGTTCCACTTAGATGGGCTTGGAACATACATAAAAGAGAAATCACGCATTCCTTTTTATTTGTCATTATCTCAGCAACCAAGAGTTGAAGAGGGTTCATCACATGACCATGGCATTGAAATCATTGCTGTTCCCCAGCACTTACTCCCCAAGATTTTCATACATATTAAAACTTGGCTACTCACATGGTTATGCTGTGCTGAGGCCAAACGCAGGATGTTTGGAAAGAGATTATTATTCAGGAGGCTGTTTTGGGAAGGAATTTGTTTTACCTTGCAGACTGAATTGCTTATAAGAAAATGAGGCTATTTTTGGATCCCTTTTCTTTCTATTAATGTCAGCTCTGTTGAAGCTCTTTGATTTTTCTACCCTGTTGCCTGGAAACATTTTATTAAATATTATCAGTGCTTCAATCTGATCTGATTTAAAATGTTGCTTTTATCTGTCAATGTAGAAGAAGCTTTTTGCTTTGCCATCCCCCCCAGTAATTGTATTCTAAGTTATTTATAGTTATTAATGTTTTATTGACAGAAGAATGATAGGCCAGAGTAAGTCAATATCTCTGGTGTCTATTTTAAGGGCATTGGATAGGGATTGGTCTGGCCAAAGTTTGTGATAGGCAAAAACAGTAATGATGGAGTGTTCTTAACATTCTTCGTCTCTGACCTTTAGAACTTAAGAGGAGACAGGTGGGGGATTCAAAACCCCCATTTCCAAGTCCTTCCAACCACCCCTACTGGATCCAATTACCATCCTGGCTTGTCACCATCTACCTAAAATTGTACAATTAGTGATATTTCTTGGATCCTGTTTAAAAAGTCATCAGTTTCACAAATGCTTGATTAGTTTGAAAACTGAACTAAAATATACTTTGTTTTCTCAAATGTAAATAAAAGCAATGACATGGCATTAAAAATTATCAGGTTCAAACTTACTTGGAGATTTGTTGAATAGCTGGATGAAGAGGGGGTATAAGATAGGAAGCTAGTGAAAGCAAGGGCATCAGGAATGAGGAGGAAAAATGAAAGGGAAGGTGGAAAATGGACAAAACCAAAATTACATATTTCACCTTCCTGCACCCCCCGCCCCATTTAATTTGGCCTGATTTCTTCAAATTGTTACTTCATGAAAGGGTTAATTGGGCCAGTAACTATGTTAAATCTGAACTGCTAGTCTGGGAAAACTCCAAATGCTATCCTTAAAAGTAGCACAGAACTTATACCTTCTGAATAATGACACACCATTTGTTATTAACAGGTACATTTCAAATTAATATACTTATATAATGTCTACTATTAAAAAGGATTTTAGGTGGTGTAGAATTGTTATCTGAAGATTTGAAGCTTATTTAAAACCAAATGAAATAAAACTTTCCAAATGGCAACTCCAATTAATACACACATATTTCACATTTATATGGTGACCCCTGTACTTCATGCTCCCTGTTTAGATAAAGGGCATTGTCATGTTATACCATGGACTTGCCTGTTCTGATTCTAATACTGTGTGTAATATTTAATTCTCACTGTTTCAGAATCTCTTATCCTGCTGTGATTGGCTTCAACTTTAAAGCCCTTGCCCAAAATAATAGTTAGTAGATACATCTAAAACCAATGTTTTATACTTAAAACATTTATTACTATAATATATGCAGTAGTTCAGATTTCCTTAAAGAATTAAATTTTATGGGTAAACTGATAATGCTTAAGGAACAATAATTTGTCCATTTATGAGAGGATTTCTAACTGAGAGCTGCTAATGGGGGCACAAGCTAGGAAGAACATATTCAAACTAATTGTAATTTGATTATGTCAATATCACTTGTAAAAAACAAATAGATCTCAAGCCATGATTCAGGCAGCAAAAGCTAATAATAACTTGGTGTGGAATTACTATTTTTGCCCATATACATCTGGGTGGTTGAAGCAGTCTCATTGTATGATTAGGCACAAGTCCAAGCGCTAGAAATACTATGGTCTAAAATAGTTTTGTGGGAAACCATTGGAAATGTGTCTCAGGCTCCGAGAGGTTTCAACCTGATGAATCAGTACATTTTTCCCCCTGATATTTGATGTTTATGCTTCATTGGCAAACAAACACACAAAGAAACCAAAAAAGCATGGCTTCTAGTATTTTATATTAATGACCATAATCATAGTTGATAATATTACCATAACTCTAATATTCTGGGGACTCATGATGTTTGACAGTTATATTTGTCCACTGATCCTTATACAGGTAGGAAATGCAAAGGTAATGCAAGATATTTCTAGGCAAAACATGAAGCATCTGAGTGGAAAGCTAGTCATAAACAATAAATATGTAGATACATGGGATTTAAAAACTGGCACCTGTGGTAAATGTTTCTCTTCGTATGTGATAAGTCTCAACTTTTAAGTTTCGTGAATAGTCAAAATGTACAGCATGCACTCTTTGTTTATTTTCTTCTTTTTTTGTTGTTGTTTCAAATGACTGCCTGTTTCAGTGCTTTTAGATCTGGTAGTCTGAAAAGAATTGTCCTTTGATAACTTTAATGAGATATTGCTTATGTAGCCTGACATACTGAAGATAGATGGAGTTTTCAAATCTGTTTGTTCTGGAAATTTCTTCCTCTCTAGCAGGAACTAAGGCAATCAAAATGCTGAATCAGAGAAAATAAAGAAAAATATGTATGAATATAATTTCATAGACCCAAGATTCTATGGCTACAAAAACCATGAGCTGATTCAGGGATGATAACAGTAATAGGAATGCTTTAGGTTTAACAAATCCAAGTCTTTTCCATGCACATATGGTCAATTAATTTACAACAAAAGAGCCAAGAATATAAAATGGTGGAAAAGATAGTCTCTTTAATAAATGGTGCTGGGAAAATTGGACAGCCATACGCACAAGAATAAAAGTCTTACGTCATACACAAAAATCAACTCAAAATGGATTAAAGACTTGAACACAAGACCTGAAACCAGAAAACTCATAGAAAAAAACATAAAGAGTAAACTCCTTTGTATTGGCCTTGGCAATGAGTTTTTTGGTTTTGACACCAAAATCAAAGGCAACAAAAGAAAGAATATACAACTGGGAGTACATCAAATTAGTAAGCTTCTGTGCTGCAAAGGAAACATCAACAAAATGAAAGGATTACTTATGGAATGGAAGAAAATGTTGACAAATCACATCTCTGATAAGGGTTAATATCCAAGATATATAAAGAACCCATAGAACTCAATTAAAAAAGAAACCCCAAACAATCGATTTAAAAGTAGGCAGAGGAGGGGCACCTGGGTCACCAGTCAGTTAAGGATCTGACACTTGATTTTGGCTCAGGTTGTGATCTCATGGTTCATGGGTTTTGCCCCACAGTGGACTCTACATTGACAGCATGGAGCCTGCTTGAGATCCTCTTTTTCTCTGTCCCTCCTCTTCTCACTGCTCTCTCACAAAAAATACATCAATACATAAACAAACAAATAAGTAATAGGCAGAGGACCTGAATAAAGAGGAGACATACAAATGGCCAACATGTACATGAAAGTATGTTCAACATCACTAATCATCAGGGAAATGCAAATCAAAACCACAATGAGATCCCAGCTCATAACTGTTAAAATGGCTATCATTAAAAAACAAGAGATAACAAATATTGGCAAGGATGTGGAGAAAGGGGAACGCTTGTGCACTGTTGGTGGAAATGTAAATTGGTGTGGCCACTATCAAAAACATTATGGGGTTTCCTCAAAAATTTAAAAATAGTACTACCATATGCTCCAGCAATTCCCTTCTGGGTATTTATCTGCAGGAAACAAAATCACTACTTAAAGAGATACCTACACCCTCACATTCATTGCAGCATTTATGAGGTAAGACATGGAAACAACCTAAGTGTTTATCAACAGATGAATGGATAAAGAAATGTGAGAAGTAGGAGGAGGGGAAATTGGTGGTAGAGTGGAAGAACCTAGGCTTGCCTTGTCCCACAAATATAACCAGATAACTATCAAATCATCCTCAATACCCCAGAAATTGATCTGAAGACTGACAGAACAAACTTCACAACTAAAGGTAGAGACAAGGCCACATCAAAGAAAGTAGAAAATACAGAAATGTGGTTTGGGAGAGAAACAGAGTGTGGCTGCAGGTAGAGAAGGAGCTGCAGTCACAGAGAAGTGTGGGAGACAGACTGACACACAGGGGAGCACATAGGGAAAATAAATCCCCATAGCAATTGGCTTGGAAAGCTACAGGGCCCAAATTCTGTGAGTTCTTGAAACAATCAGGGCTCAAAGGCCAAAGTTTTAAAGGTCAGCATGCTTGGCTCTGGGAAAGCTCAGAGGACATTGGGGCTGGGATTGGAGAATGGAAGGACAAACAGTCTGTGAACATACAGCATGGAAACAGCAATCTAAAGAGTGCCTGGGGCACAGAGTGGGGAGATTATTTGCTCATCTCAGAATGTCCCAGGGAGGGAGCATTCATGAAGAAACCCCTCCAGGAACAAATGAACTGGTACGCACCATTTCCCTGCCCTGCACCCCAGAATAAACACAGGGCCACATGTGGAAACCAGTGCAGCACTGACACTTGCTACCTAACTTGCTTACATCAAACCCTGCCCTTCCATGTTCTGGTATAAACTTCCTTCTCAGTAATGCTTGCCTCAGTCCCAGTGTAGTGTCCCCTTCCCCCAGAAGACTGGCCCAAACCCCTGCCAAAACCATGTCTCCTGACCTAGGAGTTTCACAAAGCTATGGTTCCAGGGGTGGCAGCAACAGTTCTCATTCCACAGCAGACCAGAGAACACCTAGTTAAAATGCCACATTCAGGCCAGGGACCAAACACTTCCCACAACAGGCAAAGATAGCATCTGCAGTTGACTGGCCTGAAGGATAAAGCAGCCAGGGCACAATACAAGAGCACAAGCAGCACACGTTGAAGATACTCCTGGAAGCCCTTGGCCCTGGGGAAAAGGGAACACTACACTGAAGGACACTATAAGACCTTCTCTGCATAAAGACATTACCCTCAAGAACAGGAGACAGAGCTGACTTTCCTAACACTGATAAACAGGCACAGAGACTAAGACAAAACAGAGGAATTTGTTGTAAATGAAAGAATAATACAAAGCCATTGGCAAGAGATCTAAATGAAACATATATGTAATATGCTTGATGGAGAATTTAAAGCAATGATCATAATGATACTCACTGGACTTGAGGAAAGAGGGGAAAACATCAGCCAGACTTTTAATATAAAGAAAAGGAATAACATAGCAGAGATAAAGGGCTCAATAAATGAAATGAGAAACACACTTGATGGAATAAGCAGCAATCTAGAATAAGCAGAGGAATGAATTAATGACCTAGAGGACAGAGTAATGGAAAGTAATCAAGCTGAAAAAAAGAGAAGAAAAAAAGAATTAATGCAAAATGAGAATAGACCTAAGGAACTCACTGACTCCATCAGATGTAATAATATTTATATTCTAGGAGAAGAAGAAGGAGAAGGAGAAGAAGAAGGAGAAGAAGAGGAAGGAGGAGAAGGAGAAGAAGAAGAAGGAGAAGAAGAAGAAGGGAGAAAAGGGCGCAGAGAATATATTTGAAGAAATAATAGATGAAAAATTCCCTCATCTGGGAAAGGAGTCATCTCTAAATCAGGAGGCACAGAGAACTCCTAACAAAATCAACAAAAGCACATCCACCTAAAACATATTATAATTAATATGTTAACTGTAATATGTAAACTATAGTAATAAAGGAAAAATATTAAAAGCAGCAAGAGAAAAGAAGACAGCTACATACAAAGGAAATCCCATAAGGCTTTCAGCATATTTTTCAGCAGAAACTTTCCAAGCCAGAAAGGAGTGGCATGTTATAGTCAAGGTACTGATGGGGAAAACCTGAAGGCAAGAATACTTCATCCAGCAAGGTTATCAAGAGTTTCCCAACAAACAAAGACTAAAGGAGTTCATGACCATTAAACCAGTCCTACAAGAAATATTAAAGGGGACTCTGAGTTGAAAGGAAAGACCAAAATTCACAACAGGAAGGTAGGAAACACAAAAAAGAATAAAAATGAATATTTCTGTAAAATATTAGTCATGGGACTCATGAAATAAAAAGCTGTAAAATATGACACTATAAACCTAAAATGTGGGGAGGAGAGGAGGAAAGAATGGGTTTAAACTTAAATGACCATCAGCTTAATATAGACTGCTATATGCAAAAGATGTAATATGCAAATCTAAGAGTAACTACAAAGCAAAACCACTAAATAGATGTGCAAAGAATAAAGAGAAAGAAATTCAAATATATAACTAAAAGAAAACTAGAAAATCATGAAAGAGAGAAGCAAGAAAGGATCAGAGAAAATCTTCAGAAACAACCACATGACAAATGATAAAATGGCAATAAATACATATCTATCAATATTGATAAAGTGACAGAAAGGGCAAAAAAACAAAAAACAAAAAACAAGAGCCATTTATATGCTGCCTATAAGAGACACATTCTAGATCAAAAGATACCTGCAGATTAAAAGTGAGGGGATGGAATACACAAAAATAAATTCATAATGAATTAAAGACCTAAAAATCTTAGAAGAGAGCACAGGCAGTAACTTCTTTGACATCAGCCATAGCAACTTCTTTCTAGATATGTCTCCTAAGGAAACATAAGCAAAAATAAATTATTGGGACTACATAAAAAAAGCTTCTGTACAGTGAAGGAAACAATCAACAATAGTAAAAGGCAGACTACAGAATGGGAGAACTATTTGTAAACAACCTATCCAATAAAAGGTTAGTATCAAAAATATATAAAGAACTTATAAAACTCAAAACCTCAAAAATGAATAATCCAATTAAAAATGGGCAGAAGACATAAATAGACATTTCTCCAAAGAAGGCATACAGATGGCCACAAGCATATGAAAAAAATGCTCATCATCACATACCATAAGGGAAATGCAAATCAAAACTACAATAAGATATCACCTTACACCTATAAGAATGGCTAAAATCAACAACACAAGAAACAACAGGTGTTGGTAAGAATGTGGAGAAAGGGGAACACTTGTGCACTGTTGGTGAGAATATAAACTGATGCATCCACTGTGGAAACCAGTATGGAGTCTCCACAAAAGTTTAAAAATAGAACTACCCTATAATCCAGCAATCACATTACTAGGTATTTATACAAAGAATACAAAAACACAAGTTCAGAGGGATACATGCATCCCTATGTTTATAGCACCATTATCTACAATAGCCAAATTATGGAAGCAGCCCAAGTATCCATTAATTGATGAATAGATAAAGAAGATGTAATATATACATATATATAAACTATACAATACAATAGAATATTGTATGTGGCATATGTGTGTGTGTGTGTGTGTGTATATATATATATATATATATATATACA
>NW_027527381.1:2409563-2468860 GCF_008692635.1 Crocuta crocuta
TATCCAGTGAAATCAGCCATTAAAAAAATGAAATCTTGCCATTTGCAACAGCATGGAGCTAGACCGTATCATACTAATTGAAATAAATCAGTCAGAAAAAGATAAAAACCATATGACTTTACTCATATGTGGAATTTAAGAAACAAAATGAGCAAAAGACAAAACAAACAGAGAGGGAGGCAAGCTAAGAAACAAACTCTTAACTATAGAGAACAAACTGATGGTTACTAGAAGGAATATAGGTGGGGGATTGGGTAAAATACATGATGCGGATTAAAGAATATTCTTGTGCTGAGCACTGGATGTTGTATGAAAGTGCTGAATCACTATATTTTATACCTGACACTAATATTACACTGTATTTTAATAACTGTAATTTAAATAAAAATTTATAAAAAATAAAATGAGAGCCTGGAGAAACATTTATCATGCAAATGGATGTCAAAAGAAAGCCAGAGTAGCAATACTTATATTGGACAGAACAGACTTTAATACAAAGTCTGTAATAAGAGCAAAGAAGCCTATATAATTATACAGGGGACAATCCAACAAGAGATACGACAATTGTATATATTTATGCATTCAACATAAAGTACCCAAATACATAAAACAGTTAATAACAAATATAAAGGAAGTAATCAATAATATAATAAGAGTAAGGGATGTTAACACCTCACTTACATCAATGCACAGATCATCTAAACAGAAGATCAACAAGGAAAAAATGGCTTTGAATGACATACTGGACCAGATAGACTTAACTGATATATTTGGAAGATTCCATCCTAAAACAGTGGAATACACGTTCTTTTGACGTGTATATGAACATTCTCCAGAATACTTATTATGCCACAAAATAAACCTCAACAAATTCAAGAATATCAAAGTAATATCATTGATCCCCCTCTGACCACAACACTATGAAAGTAGAAGTCAACCACAAGAAAAAGTCTGGAAAGACCATAAATACATGGAAATTAAATAACATGCTATTAAACAATGAATGGGTCAACCAGGAAATAAAAGAAGAAATAAAAATGTACATGGAAATAAATGAAAGTGAAAGACAGGTCAACCAGGAAATAGAAGAAGAAATTGAAAAGTACATAGAAACAAATGAAAACACAATAGTTCAAATCCTTTGTGCTGAGCAAAGTCAATTCTAAGAGGGAAGTTTATAGTAATACGGATCTACTTCAAGAAACAACAAAGAAAAATCTGAAACAACCCAAGCTTACACCTATAGAATGTAGAAAAAAGAGCAACAAACAAAGCCTAAAAGCAGTAGAACAGATCAACAAAACTAGGAGCTGGTTCTTCTAAAAAATCAATAAAATTGTTAAACATCTAGCTAGACTTATTAGGAAAAAAAGAGAAAGGACCCAAATAAATAAAATTACAACTAAGGAGAAGTAAAAATCAAGACTAAAAATACAAACAATTATAGGAGAATATTATGAAAAACTACATGCCAACAAATTGAACAACCTATGAAAAATGGATAAATTCCTAGAAACATATAACCTACCAATACCAAAACAGGAGGAAATAGAAAATTTGAACAGACCTATAACCAGCAAAATAATGAATCAGTAGTCAAAAACTCCCAACAAAAAATGGATGTCTCCACAGGTGAATTCTACCAAACATTTATATGTATATATAAATATATTTAAATATATATATTTATATTTATATTATATATATTTATATATATATTAAAAAATGTAATTATTTTGAGAGGGAAAGAGAATGAGAGAGAATATGCATGAGTGAGGGCAGAGCAGAGAGAAAGGGAGAGAAAGAATCCTGAGCAGGGTCCTTGCCATCAGCCTTGGGCCTGACATGGGGCTTGATCTCAAGAACTGTGAGAGCATTACCTAAACCAAAATCAAGAGTCAGACACTTAACCAAGTGAGCCACCCAGGCGCTCCTCTACCAAACATTTGAAGAAAAGTTAAAATCTATTTTTCTCATAAAAAATCTATTCTTCTCAAAAAATTATTTTATATAAAATAATAATCTCTGATGAACACAGATGCAAAAATCCTCTATAAAATACTAGCAAACTGAATCCAACAATACATTAAAAAGATTATTCACCATGACCAAGTGGGATTTATTTCTGGGTTGCAACAGTAATTCAATATTTACAAATTAAGCAATGTGATACATCACATTTATAAAGAAAGGGTAAGAACCATATGATCATTTCAATAGACACAGAAAAAGCATTTGACAAAGTATAGCATTCATTTATGATAAAACCCACAACAAAGTTTAAGGGGAAAATACTTCAACATAATTAAGGCTATCGATATGTATATATATGAAAAACCCAGGTTTCACATCATCCTGAATGGGGAAAAACTGAGCCTTTTCCCTAAGGTTACAAATAAGGCAGAAATGTTCTCTCTCACCACTTTTATTCAACACAGTACTGGAAATCCTAGCCACAGCAATCAGACAACACAAAGAAATACAAGGCATCCAAACTGATAATGAAGAAGCAAAACTTAAGGTATTTGCAGATGACACCATACTATATATAGAAAATTTGGAAGACTCCACTGAAAAACTGCTAGAACTGATAGATGAATTCAGTAAAGTTGCAGGATATTAGATGAATGTCTAGAAATCTGTTGTATTCCTATACACCAAAAATGAAGCAGCAGAAAGAGAAATTAAGAAAACAATCCTGCTCCTTACTTTGGCTCATGTCACAATCTCACCATCAGTGGGTTTGAGCTCTGTGTCAGGCTCTGTGCTGACAGCTTGGCCGCTCCCCCACACGCTCTCTCTCTCTCTCTCTGTGTCTCTCTCTCAAAAATAAATAAACATTAAAAACCTTTTTTTAAAAATCCCATTTAGAATTGCAACCAAAATAATAAGATACATAGGAATAAATCTAAGAGGTGGAAGACCTGTATTCTGAAAACTTTAAAATACTGGTGACAGAAATTGAAGATGACCCAAAGAAATGGAAAGACATTCCATGCTCATGAATTGAAAGATAAATATTGTTAAAATGTCTATACTACCCAAATCTATCTATACAGTTAAGATAATTGCTATCAAAACACCAAAAATATTTTCCAAAGAACCAGAACAAACAATACCAAAATGTGTATGGAACCACAAAAGACCCCAAGTAGCCAAAGCAATCTTGAAAAAGAAAAGCAAAGCTAGGGGTACCAGAGTTCTGGACTTGAATTTATATTACAGAGCTGTAGTGATTAAAGCAGTATGATACTGGCACAAAAATAGACACAAAATTCAATGGAACATAATAAAAAATCCAGAAATAAACCCACGATTATATGGCCAATTAATCTCCAACAAAGGAGGGAAGAATATCCAATAGGAAAAGAATAGTCTCTTCAACAGATGGTGTTGGGAAAACTGGACAGGTACATGCAAAAGAAAGAAACTGCACTACTTTCTTATACCCTACACGAAAATAAATTGAAAATGGATCAAAGACCTAAATGGAGACCTGAAACCATAAAAATCCTAGAAAAGAGCACAGGCAGTGACTTTTTAAAAGTTTATTTATTTATTTTGAGGGGCACCTGGGTGATTCAGTGCAACCACTGTGGAAAACAGTTTGGAGGCTCTTCAAAAAGTTAAAAATTGAACTACCCTAGGACCCAACAATTGTACTACTAGGTATTTACCCAAGAATACAAAAACACTAAATCAAAGGGATACATGCACCTCTATGTTTACAGCATCACTAGTTATAATAGCCAAGATATGGAAGCAGAGTAAGTGTCCATTGATTGATGAATGGATAAAGAAGAGGTAGTATGCAATATACATTCAATGGATATTACTCAGCCATAAAAAAGAATGAAATATTGCCATTTGCAATGACAAATTTCTTGGAGCTAGAAATTATAATGCTAAGTGAAATAAGTCAGTAAGAGCAAGACAAATACCATATGATTTCACTCATATGTGGAATTTAAGAAACAAAACAAACAAGCAAAGGGGAAAATAAAGTGAGAGAGTGAGGCAAACCAAGAAACAAACTCTTAATTATAGAAAACAAACTGATGGTTATCAGAGAGGAGATGGGTGGGGCGATGAATGAAATAGGTGAAGGGGATTAAGGAGTACACACGTTGTGATGAGCACTGGGTGATTAAAATAAAAATTTAAAAAGAGAGAGAAAGACAGAGGGAGATTTGACACAGAAGACATTGAGGTGGAGATTGAAGTGATACACCATAAGCTAAGGATTCCAGTAGCCACCAGAGGCTGAAAGATAGAACAAATTCTCCCCTAGAATTTCCAGAAGAGCCTGGGCCTGCTGACACCTTGATTTTGGCCCACTGAAATTGACTTCATACTTTGGGCCTCCAGAACTGTGAAAGAACGGACATTACCTTCCATGCATTTTTTTAACATTTGTATACAAATTGTCATGTGGACACTTGTTTTCATCTCTACTGAGTTCATACTTAGGAGTAGAGTTGCTTGGTCATGTGGTAAGTGTAGAAACTGCTGGACTGTTTTGTGGTTGATTTCAGACCTCTGGCCTCTAGAACTGTGAAAAATAAAATAAATTATTGTTGTTTTAAACACCAAAAAGTAATAGAACTTTCAAAAGAAAGAAAGAAAGGAAGGAGGGAGGGAGGGAGGGAGGGAGGGAGGNGAAGGGAAATGTGAGATGTAGAATATTATTTAGTCACAATAAAGAGGGAAATCCTGCCATTTGTGACAACATGGATGAACCTTGAGGGCATGATGCTAAGTGACATAAGTCAGACAGATGTTTTTATTTGGGATCCATAAAAAAACAACAGCTGTAGAAACAGAACAGATTGGTGGTTGTCAGAGTTGGGGGATATAAGGGTGAAGGTGAACAAAAGGTACAAACTTCCAGTTACAAAATAAATAAATCCTGGAGATGTAATATACAGCAAGGTGTCTACAGTTAGCAACACTGTATTGTGTATTTGAAAGTGTGCATATAGTCAAATAGTTGTGAAGGAGTGGTTTTTTATGGAGCAATAGATAACCAGAACAATGCACTGCCTCTGTGACTGGGGGTATAGACCCTGCAACTTTGTAGCCCTGCAATCACTTGGGCCAGCACAAGCATTATGACAAATCCTTTGTCGTTGCTGGCCCTGGAGGAAGAAAGGATGCTTCCACAAGCCACTACCTTCCTATTGGACCTCTGACTGTCGTGTGTCTTATTTGTGGAGCCATGTCCTAGCCCCATTGAAAGCTGATAGAGTATTAGGCATTTTCAGCTTCTAGTGTGAGAGCTACCCTCTGTCTCATGAAGTGGAGGGTTCTTCAAACACAAGAAGTGGTTGCCAAAACTGAGGTCCTTAAAAGAATGGCAAATGACCACCATGACATATACTGCCAAAGCCAGGGTGGAGATGGGCAGAATGAGCTGCTTTCTGCTAACAGCACAGACTCTGGGCCGCAGGAGGGTGGTACAGAGGAATAGGGCTCTGAGAGGAGGTGCTGTGCTCTACAGGAGGCAAGACTTTAGGGTCATTACACCACACCATTTCATTTTAGTCCTTGGACTTGAGGTTGGTACTGAATGTCCCCATCTTGCAGATTCCCTAGATCATATCATTACTGTGATCAAAGTCCTCCAGTGGTATCCTATCTCAAATTAAAGTCACAGATGTTAAAATTGCTGATAAAGGCCTGGGAGATTCTGCCTCTCCCTCCCTGCCTTACCTCCTGCCACCCCCCATCATTAGTTCACACTGGATCCATGCTGTTCCTGGAGCACACTGAGTGCTCTTCTCTCTAGGGATTCTGTACTCATTCTCCCCTCTGCCTAGAAATTCCTTGTTCAGATATCCACTTTGGCTTGCTCTCTCAATTTCCTCAGGGTTCTGCTCAAATATTACCTTACTATTGATGCCTTCATATAAAGACTCCTCTATATGGACGAGGGACCTGTCCCCACCTACCACACTTCATTTTCTCCTTATCCTACATTATTTTTTGCCTTAGCAAAATAATAAATAAATATCATAAGAGCTGGGAATTTTCCTTGAAGCACTTCTAACACCCAGAATACTACCTAGCATGTACATTACTAGGCATTTGATAACACTTATTAAATGAGTGATCATGGTCATCATGATTATCACCATTATTCTGTGGTATATTTTGATTTGGGTATCTTGGTATACAGTCTTCATATTGATCTATGAATAGAGGAGAATAGAGACCAGTAAGGCCAACAAATAGGTCGGGGTGTCCTTGATCACCTGGCTATAGTAGCATTTGTGTATCATCCACTGAGTTGATACAAAGCTGTCTATTAACTTGCTGGTAAGGATAAGTGTCCAGTCAGTTGGATTTAGACACTTTGGAATGAATTTTTCAAGGCTTTCATATTGTCTTATGATGGCAAATGCACAGATCTATCAAAGTGACATACTAAAAGTACCATGTGCATTGACATGAAGATACCAAGAGCTCAGCTGTGTTTGCAGTATTTATCTTACCCAAACCCTAGACATGTATCAGCCATCCCTAATTGAGTAAGAAAATTCTCAGAGGCACAACAAATGGAAATGAAAATTGGATTCATGGGTAAATACTTTCATGAATCTGAGATGGATGCATTTAAACAGACCCAAGACAGTATAATTCATCGGCATGCTTTTATCAAGTGAGTGTAAATGGAACGTCACAGGAGATAGGGCCAGTAGTTCTTTGGGTTGCAGAACTTGTATTTCTATTCTAAACCACACCATAATGATCATTAGTCATTCATGATAGAAATCAATGATTCCACTTTTCTGACAGCGTTTGTTCGCTGTTCCCAGGAACTGCCTTCTCTCTTCTCTCAAGAGGGCATTTAGAATTTGAAGCTCTTTCCCTTGGCTTGTTTATTGTGTACTGTTCATTTCCAGAGTGGCTGCAGTATCCCGTGCCAGTTTGGCAGCGTGAGGAGGGTTTGCTCTCACATTCTCCCAAGAATCAGCGCTAGCTCTCTGGTGACTTTGAATTCCGTTCCAAACGTTGGCCGTGGCTGGAGAGGCCAAGAACTTTATTCCAATCAGTTCTAGTTTCTATGGCTACGAAAGTCCCCTGAAAGAGTGACAGAAAATAAGGGCAGATTGTTCTCAATTTCTGAATTCACTGATATAAAATGTTAAAAAAAAAATCCACCTTCTGAATCCATTCTCAAGTTGATTATTCTCTTTCTCTTCTCCGTCCCCTCTCCTCTTTCTCTCTCTTTTCTGCCATTGGGATTATGGTAAATACCACTGGTTATCACCCAACTACCATTCCTTTGTCTGTCATCCTTTTTAATAGAACCCCAATTTTGCTCACCCCTCTTCACTCTGCTTAATAGTTGTGGATTTCAGGGGGAGATTGGCCCTCTAGACAGGGTATGTATTATGGTTGCTATACATCAGAGCCTGACTTAGGGCTGGGCATTTCATTCAGGCCTAGACAATGAGATGTGAGAGGAAGTTTGCTGGGTGCACGTATGAGAAAGATTTTCCATCCTTAAAACAAAACAAACTAACAGGAATCTGAAGAAATAGCCCTTTCTTATTTTCTGTTTCCAAATGGCAAGTATAAACAGACCATATCTGCAGTTGCTTTTGCTACGTGGGTACCATGAGGCAACCCAGTTGAAGGACTAAGGAGAAAATGGTACTGTTGAAGCCTGGAGAAATCTTAGTACTCAATTATGCTGATGATTTAATCAATCTGGGAAACTCTCCAGAGTTCTTGTTATGTGAAATTTAAAAAAAATCCTAATTCTGGCTAAATCATTTGGAGTTGGGCTTTCTCCTATGGCAGCAAAAAGCATTTTAACTGAGCTGTTTCACTTCTGGCTGTTTGCTCAACAAATTCTCCCCTCTTCAAAATAATTACCCCTCTCTTCATTGTTTTGGAGACTAATGAACAACAATACGATGTTCTAGGATTTAAAGTCAAGATATTAAATATGATAAGTCTGTATTTTCAATAGAAGACAGATTATTGATTCTGTTTTTTAAGTGCTAGAAAATTCAGTGTTATTTTATTTTCAATATACAAAATGCCATTGCATATTCTCATATCACAGCAGGCTCTTAAAGTCGTACTATGTGAAGGAATCCTGTTACCCGTGGGAAAGTCTGTGTTGTGTGAATGGAGGCCTCAGTTCTTGAATTCCCCACAAAAGATTTCTGCTCAAATAAAGGCAGGCAGAAGGAAGGTAGCAAGCACAAAGCAGTTTATTAAGGACAGTGCACTCTCAAGAAGAAAGAATAGGCAGGCCCAGAGGTGGTAACTGCCCTGAAGCCACAGGGGTCTTTTCTTTTCGTGTGAGCAGGATCTGGGGTCATGGACATACCCTCTAATGGAGGCTGGTTCCAATCATTTGGGGGACTCCTCCCACAGGTCAGGAGAGGGAGGTTTTGACTCTACAAGGTTTTTACTGAAACTATCATGGCAGCCTTCCCCATGAGAGTGGGGGCTAAAACCGCAATGCAAATGTATTATAATGAGTCTAGGGGTTACCCTGAGGCAGAGGTGGTAGAGGAGAGCACATCCTCCGTACCTGGGGCTCTTGGTCCATTAGCCCCTGAGTCTTGGAAGCCACAAGGCCAGGACTAGAGGGGTCTTGGAAGCCACAAAGTGAGGATGTTATATCTACTGGCTTCTAATGTGTCACCTATTTGTCACTGCCTTTGCCCCTGGCTCACGTCTACCTATGTACTTACTCTATTAGTCCAAGGACAAGAAGATACTTAATAATTACAAATGTACTGAGAGAAAACATTTCTGTCAAATTACCTGTTCATATGTTTATATATCTCAATTTTAAGGAGCTAAAAAGGATTTTTAAAAATCACAATAATTTTAATTGTTCCAAATGTTCTATTTTCTTAATGTTCTCTTCCCTATTTTTGCTAATGGCACTATAATTCTCTTAGTCATCCAGGCTTAAAATCTCCAATTTATTTTTGGCTCCTCCTACTCTCTTACTCCAGAAACAACTGTTGCCAAGCCCTCAATAATGCTGTCTTAGAAATACTATTACATCCCTTCCATGTGCTCTACTCTCACTGCCACTAACCTAGTTCACCAAAAGTCTTCTCAGCTGCTTTCCAGAGAGTCTCCACATTCTCTCCATTCTTCTTTCTAAAGCAGAGATCTGTCATGTTTACTCTTTCCTTAGTGTGTCCAGATTGCCCAAGGCAAAAGCCCATGCACTATATGCTGGCATTCAGGGTCCAAAGAGCTGACTCCAACTGATTTTTCCACCTTCCTTCTCACCACGCCTCTTACCATGTCATGTTCTTTCTAGACCAGGAGAAGGTTGTTTACTGCCCTTATTGCCTTGACCCCTCATCTCACATTGAGTTTCTTATCTACCTTATTTCTTATCCTAACTACCCTTCACAGAGTGTCTGAAATCACCTTTTTCTGTACTAAAATCTCCTGATTTCTCCCAGTCAAAACTATTCTCATCATCCTTTGGATTTTACTGGGATTTCATCTCTCTGTTAATGAAGGCATTTATTACCTTTATCTATCATAATTATTTACCACATATCTTATGTGCTTTCTAAAAAGATGAAGTTCTTGAGGACAGAATCGGATCTTGTTCATTTTTGTGTTCAGCTTGGAGCCTAGTATTGCCTTGATTGTAACAAATACTCAATAAATAGTGCTGATTTACTAAAGAGTGACCGGCTTTCTGTTCAATCCTGTTCTTAATCACCATCTGATCAATTAAAATGTAATTAAATTTTAGTTAAAAGGGAAATTATTTGGTTTAGTCAGTCAGTGGTCAGACATGGATCACATGAAGGAGAATTCTTTTAAAAATATTTTTAATGTTTATTTTTGACAGAGAGGGAAGTGGGGGGGCAAAGGAGAGGGAGACACAGAACCTGAAACAGACTCCAGGCTCTAAGCTGTCAACACAGAGACCGATGCGAGGCTCAGGCCCAAGACCCATGAGATCATGACCTGAGCTGAAGCCGGACGCTCAGCCTAGCTCAGCCTACTGAGCCACCCAGGTACCCCTGATATGAGGGAGAACTTTTTAAGAGGTAACAAATTCAGGATTATATGAACTATAATCAAGATAGATTTTCCATTTCAGAGATATTCTTAATCTGTAAGAGAGTTTGAATAACACATAGGCTTCAGCATTATTCTCCAAATTTTTCAATACTTTTGTCCTTTCATCTGAAGATTATTTTTTGAATTTTACAAAAGGATGGTTGTTTTGTTTTACTGGAAAACACCACTTCTCAGTGAGTGAAGAGGCACATGCATCAGTATCAATATGAAGGATATTTTTATTTAAAAAATGCCTAGTACTTCCATAGGCAGACATTTCTGCTTGTCAAGGTTAGTGCACTGCCGTTCACTGGTAGGTATTATGATGAGATGCATAATTACTTAGTTAACAATGAACACAAGGAGGGTTCTATTGAACTTCTGGAATCTAATCTGCTGTTCTGCAGAAAAACAATGCAACACATACCCGTACGTGGGGGAATTCTGAGAAATACTTAGGATTACTCTCCAGTGTTCTCACCCTTAATTTTTTTCTGTGGTTTAGCTTAAATTTAATACACAGTGTAAAATAAAAGTATATCTAGAGGTTATTGGATCAGAAAAACTGTAAATGCACCCTTTTCATTTTCATGAATGTATTGCTTATTGGGTAAGAAGATAATGTAACTCAATGCCACAGTAGGATTTATTCTGACTCAGTTAGTTTAATGGCAGATTACAAAGTAAGCACTTGATAATTGGTAAAATTAAATTCCTGAGTATTTAGCAAGAACAATTAAGATTTTATTTGTATAATATTCTCATAAAAGTACAAACCAACTGGGCCTAACTTCAATCCATAGCTGGATCTAATGGTTCCTTTACTGAGTGGTGATAAAGAGGTCAAGTGGAGCTCAGAGAAACACAGCAAATAAATAGAGAGAAGTGATTTACAAAGAGGGTTCAAAGGGATTTCTACTTTATTATCATTAAATAATACCTAGGGTCCGGCCTCTCGTGACACTGCACATGCTAGAAAAGAGGATTTACAGTGAGATTGGGCCAACTGATGTTACATAAGAAGGCAGCAGCTGAGCCACTGTGCCAGATGCCAGGTCAGTGGAGCACTCTGGGATCCTGGAACTTTCTCAGATTCACACAGCAGCAATTACGGATCTAGGCCATTCAGGGGAGCATGAAGAATGGCTGCAAATGGACTCTAGCAGAAATAAGTTTGGAATCTGGCCCTGAATTTGGCCTTCGCTACTGCCTCTAGAATGTTATTAAACTTCAGGATGGCGGGTAATAGCACCAAGACAAAGAACTGGATGATTTGGTCATGAGTGTGTTTCTGTCTGGATGGGGTGTCATGGAAGATGTGAGAGGGGATAGGTAGATTTTCATGGTTCCACTTATCAGTCCCACTATTGCAAGATCACATGTGTGTTGTATTGTGATGTGGTTCTGCCATTATAAGACCTATCCTTTTGATTATCTATGGTTATTGTCTCTGAGAATGAACAGATGGCTCATATCCCTGTTGGCACTGTTTTGTCTTCCTTGCTTATCTCTGGTCACCAGTAGGGTGCTGGGTTGTATGTACATGTGTGTGTGTACACATTAACACAGGTGCAGGTGTGATGGGGGAAGTGGGGCACACAGGTACATAAGCAGTTTATCACATAGGGAAGCAGTCCAGGACCTAAAAACTCAAGGCCTCTAGGACAAGTTCGCTCAGTGTCCCAGTGAACAAGGACGAACGATGATGATAGTGTTCTGAAGGTGGTAACAATGTTCATGGTGTGAGTCAGTGAAAGGCAGGCTCAAGAAGGGAAGAATGAAAAGGAGTTTGTACAGTCCAGGGATCAGGACACTAAGGAGGAGTCAGGCTAGTGGAGATAAATGAAACCTAATTAAATAAGAAGTTTGAAAAGAGGTGGAATTAAGGAAATATGCAGGCTTATCTTTGAAAGGCCTTTGTAAAATATGGAAGAAAAGTTAACTCAGCTATGAAAGCAATTAACGTTTGGACATTTTTCTGTCTTAGTGGATACATACGGTGACCAAGAATGGGTGGAGGGGCCAGAGATAATTAAGGCAAAAATATGAGTAAATGCTAATATCTCTCAGATATTCAGTAGTTGCCTGTGTAAATTTGGGCACCATGTTACCTGTGAAGCAGCTGGCTAACTTCAAATAGGAGGAAGACAAAAATATTCATTGCCCATTGAGGCTGAGGCCAGAGCTGGATAAGTGGTCCAACTTGCTGTATAAGGAGACCAGGATGAAGGGGCATACGAAGATAAGGGGAGTTGGATTTCTCTTAGGAAAGAGGAGGTAGAGGAGAAAATGGTAACTGAGAAGATGAAGCAGCAGCAAGCTGCAGCTGGCCTCCATCTCCCCATGAGTGGTGTGAGTGAACAGTGGCCCTTTACAAGCATAGACACTGGCTGTGTAAAGAGAAATGCATATGGGTAACTGCAGAATGTGCGGGCTCAGTAAATTGCAGTCAATATATGTATAAGTTGGTGTATTGTGCCGATGACGTTTTTATCCTCCGCCCTCTCAATCTTGAAATGATTCCCTCACTTAATGAGACCCATTTTGCTGCTTCTACAATGAGGTCAATGTGCAGTGCTGCCCTGTTTGCGCCTTGAAAGCAAAGCAGGGAAGATAAGCACCTGATCATTTAGGAAAGGAAAATTGAAACTCAGCGGCTGTTTGGGGATTACTTTTCCATCGGAGCTAGTCTGCCTTGGTGAAGATTTACTGAGGGGGTAGCATAAGCTCCAGGAACCGGATTCTCTAATCCTATTTTCCACTAGAATTTTGCTTCGTTTCTTTTGAGGAGAAAGAAACCTAGAACAAAACCAAGGCAATCTGAATGGTTAATGTATTAACCTGTAAAAGGAATGCATTGACTGTCCCCACCAGTATCTTCACTGCAGAAAAAGTATGGTTTTATTCTGTTCTATCTTCCAGTGACTGTAAAGTTCTTGTGGAGAACATGATATGTAATGAATAGAAGTAATTTCAATGTCACAATTTATTTCTCTTGAACTCACTGCAGATTCTAATTGTAGAAAATTGTCTCACCGTGACACCAGTAGAGTGGACAAGACTTTTAAATAGTCCTTTAAAATATGAGGTTAAAGTGTGAGAGAAGAGAAAATGGGAAATAATTTAAAGTTATATTCTATTCCCGAGAAAAGAAATCTACCCAGAAAAACCACCCTGAGAACAGGAGAGTCTATACAAGTAGGTTTTAGGGCCAAAGAGATTTTTCAAAATGCACTTTTTACCCCTTACGGGGCCCTATAAATGAAGACATTTAGTCCAATCCCCATAAATCCTAATTAGCTAGAAGACATACTAGTTTTTACTTAATTAACATTTACTAAAGGCCAGTAATCCTTAAGGGTCTGTAGGAAGCGCTGTGGCAATATGGGTGCAATTCCTGTTTGTATCGAGCTCACAGCCTAATAGCTGAAGAATTTAGTAAGGTCTTGGGAAAATTACTTCACTTTTTTGTTTTTTTAGAACATGGGATCATCTATTAGGCTAACCTGGCTGTAAGATGGAGGAAGGATATGTATTGTTATGGAGGGGAATCCAAAGAAAACTCATAAGGATTTATCCTGCTTTGTCTAACTACTCTAATAATAATTTTTTAAAAAAGACAGGAAATGTTACATCCCACTGTTGATAAAGGACTAGAAACAATTTTGTTAAGACTGTGAAATGCAGCATGTGCAGAGAAAATGAGCAAAACAGGTAGAACAGAACAAAACTGAGCATTATAGTCAGAGCAGGCATGTAGATTTTGTGCTTAATCCTGCGGTTTGAGTGGAAAATACAGAATAGTAATGTTAGTGATAATGGCAATTGAAAAGAACATTTGTGAACTTGATTGAAATAAAGCATCCTAATTAATATATCATGCTCAAAATAAATAAGTATTGAAAGATGTTTTAATGTTGCTACTCAACTGAAAGCCTGACCTCCACTACCACTGGGAATAATTTCTTAGAAATGATTTAATAACTTGATTTCTAAAACAGGGCACTGCTGGGGCACCTGGATGGCTCAGTCGGTTAAGTGTCTGACTTCAGCTCAGGTGATGATCTCGCAGTTTGTGAGCTCCAGCCCCGCCTCAGGCTCTGTTCTGACAGCTCAGAGCCTGGAGCCTGCTTCAGATTCTGTGTCTCCCTCTCTCTCTGCCCCTCCCCTGACCATGCTCTGTCTCTCTCTCAAAAATAAACATTAAAAAATATTCTTTTAAAACAGGACACTGCTGATTAGCTTAGAACTGAGTCCTTGAAGCACTGAAGTTTGTGTCATTGAGGAGACGACAAGGATTAAAACTGAAGGGATTTTTTTTTTTACTAGAAACTAGATGAGTATAATTTTCCATAATTTTAATGACTGATTTGCGTAAGCTTATGCATATACTATTAGCCATATTTTAAAATTCGGTGATGATCTGGGCATGGCTGGTCTTGGGTAACAGTGCGAAATAAATTTTTTTTAGTTTTCTCATGCTTCTCTTAGGCAACTCTTTTCGTGATTCTAAGAGGTCAGCATGCAGCTTTTTGGCTGCTCTGGCCCTCCATCCAGTTCTGCCCTTCTGGAAGTCTTTGGAGACAGCATCATTCTTCTCCTCTACCCTTTTCAACATTCCTTGCCCCTTAGGTGCTCAGTTTTCAGCTGGTTGTTAGATAGAGTCATAGGATTAAGCCAATTCCTACTGTGTATTCACGGTGGCTGACAGAGGCTAAAAGTGATTATGTCTAGGGCATTTGTGTAATAAGAGAAAAATGGTTCTCTGAAGGAATGAATTTTTCATGATGCCATTTCAGTGGCTTTGAGTGAGGATCTTTCAAGACTCAAGTGACCCTGCTCAGGAAGCCGTCTCCTGCCGGTTCCCTTGAGTTGGTGGGCAGAGGATCTTTTCCCTCAACAGTGTGGCCAGTCATCTTAATTTCAATATTTGAGATGTCACTGGCATTATTAGGGTTTTACTAAGGCCCTTGATGCTTAATGTAACATCAGAATCGATATCTCATTATGGCCTAGGTGCTAGGCATTTAAATTCTAAGTCCTGTTCTATCAAAGAGAGAAGAATACAAGGCTGACAAGACCGCCAGTATCACAGAGGTTGTTTGAATCTTTACTCTTGATTTTCCTTCTACCTCCCTTAGTTTGGGGATTTCTTGGGTGGTGGTGAGTACCAGACATTTTAGATACTGCAGAGACTACCTTTTCTTCTCTTGAGACTCTTTTAAAAAGTTTATTCTGAGAGAGAGAGACAGCACAAGCAGGGAAGGGGCAGAGAATGGGGGCGGGGAGAGAGAGAGAGAGAAACGCAAGCAGGCTCTGTGCTGCCAATGCAGGCCCCAATGCAGGGCTCAATCCCCTGAAATTACGAGATCATGACTTGAATCAAAACCGTGAGTCAGACACTCAACTGACTGAGCCACCCAGGTGCCCATTCCCTTGAGACTTTTAAAGACATGGAAAAACCATGCCCTTGTTCTATGTTCTGGGTCTTTGGGCTGCAAGAGCCATTTAGGGTGCCAGTGGGATGTTCAAGAGTTCCCCCACAAAGATACTGTGACTTATTGCTATTTTAAATCCTGTACTTCTCAAGCATTTTCTAGAATTTCAAATATATGGCTGTGCTCTTCCTTAGTGTTTCAGAAGCCATCCCTCTGTCTTCATTGTGTCCTTTCAAAAGGGACAAGAAACCAGATAGCAAAAAACTGACAGATTTGAACATATTTCTATGAAAAAACACACTTATTAGAATTAATTCCAGGGGCACGTGGTGGCTCAGTTAGTTAAGCGTCCGACTTCAGCTCAGGTCATGATCTCACAGTTCATGGGTACGAGCCCTGCGTTGGGCTCTGTGCTGACAGCTAGCTCAGAGCCTGGAGCCTCCTTCAGATTCTGTATCTCCCTCTCTCTCTGACCCTCCCCTGCTCACGCTGCCTCTCCCTCTCTCTCAGAAATAATAAAACATTAAAAAAATTTAGAATTAATTCCAGACATGTTTCAGTTATCTAATTGAGCTTACAGACTAAAAAAATAATGTATTCTGGGGCGGAATGGGTGGTAGATGTGGTTGTAAGAGAGCAACACGAGGGATCCTTGTGGTAATGGCATTGCTCTGTATGTTGGCTGTGGTGGTAGATACACAAAATACATACATGCAAATGAGTACCTGTAAACCTGGGGAAACCGGATGAAGATCAGTGTTGCTACCCTACTGTGACAATGTGCTATAGTTTTGTGAATTGTGACCATCGAGGGGAACTGGGTAAAGAGTACTTGGGATCTCTCTGTATTGTTTCATATGGCTGCAAGTGAATCTACAATATTTATCTCAAAGTCTAATTAAAATGTGTTTCATATTCTAGGCTCAGAGTACTTTGAAAGATAAATCCATACATGCAACATAAAAGCAAACATACATGTTCACAAAGAGTAGTCAAGGTTCAGCTCCCCACCCCTCCAGTGGGTCCATATACAGTTTTGCTACCAATTGGAGACAATTTTGTGTTTAGGTAAGGGACTGAATCTAAATTTGATGCCATAAGGCATAGCCATCCTCTTTAGATCTCATATAAAGAGGACAACTGTGACTATATTATGATTTTCCTATCGTGGTGAATGTAAATGTTTAATAAATAAGGAAAATAATCTGAAGGTTCATAATTCTATATTTGTATTGATTTTTATAGTGGAATGTTGAGAAAAAATCTTGTAAGGAAAATGTTTTAAAAGGTGGTCCAAATCCATATGTAAGGACTTGGAGGAAATGAGTTGCATGTTTTAGGTATTCCTACATTGTTTTATACTCATCTTTTCCTGGTCCACTTGGGCTGCTGTGGAAAAATACCATAGACTGGGTGGCTTAAGCAACAAAGATTTAGTTCTTAATGTTCTGGGGGCTGGAAGTCCAAGATTATGAGAGGGGAAGACTCAGTGTCTGGTGGGAGTCTGCTTCCTGGCTCATAGACAGCTGCCCTCTTGCTGTATTCTTACATGGCAGAAGGGATGAGGGAGCTCTGTGGGGTCTTTAAAAAACTTTTTTTTTTTTTTGAGAGTACAAGCAGGGAAGGGGCAGAGAAAGAAGGACAGATGATCTCAAGTGGGCTGTCTGCACTGACACCAGCAAGCCCGATGGCGGGGCTTGAACTCACAAACTGTGAGATCATGACCTGAGGTGAAGTCAGACATTCAATTGTCTAAGCCACTCAGGTGCCCGTATGGGGTCTTTTTTGAAAGGGCACCAATCTCATTCATAAGAGCGTCATGCTTCATGACCTAATCTCCTACCAAAGGCCCCACCTCCAAAAACCATTACGTTTTTTTTTCAAGATCCCCATCACACTGGGGATTAGGATTTCAACATAGGAAGTTTGGATGGACACAAACATTCAGTCTATTTGAAAGCATAGCATACTAATGTTTTGTTCTTGTGTTATAACAGAAAGTCTTCCATTTTTTTGCCTCAGATAAGAAAAGCACTTATAGATCATACAGCTTTCTGCTTTTTTAATCATACTGTAAATCTCTCATTGACTCCAAATAATTGGGAGTAAAATGTTTGATTAATAAAGTAGTCTCATTATCCAGAGTTGATGAGTTTATATGAAACATAGCAATTTCCAATTTCAAAGGACTCACAGACAATAAAGTGTATTTAACTCAGTCATCTACAACACACTGTGGAATGAGAGAAGGTAACATAAAATTGCTAACACGATGTAAGAATAATACATATATATTTTTAATTTGGGGGTTAAGTTTTTTTTCAAGATCTGGCAGGGTTTCAGAAGTATCATCAATCACAATAATTACTGTGATGACCAAATAATTAGGAACATTATAATCTGCACATTAAAAAATTTAATGATCACAGATGCTCCACATCAGCTGTCATTTTTCTTATTTCCTACAAATAGAATGTATTTAAATCCTTTGTAATTTTGAAGGTCTTAACACTTTAAAACCTCTTCTTCATCAGATGAAGACATTTCTACAAATACAATGGCAAGTCATAATTTTTGTAATGTTTCAAAGTTTTAAAATAACTTCAAACATAACCAGCATTGAAATTTACTTCTTTTATGTTAAACTGATAAAGTGTCTACTACATAGTAGATAAATTGTTTCATGGGCTCTATCTATTCTGTAATCCAGCATTTTACTTCAAGCATAGTAACTTCGTCCTCTGGCAAGAACAGGTAAGGTAATGCTAGCAGGGAGGAGTGGGAAACATCACCCAACAGTGGGGGCACTCTGTACAGCTAGGACAGAGATTCCTACCTCTTTCTCTAGACATACTTGTCATTTTCACCTTTGATGTAAACACCTTGATGGTTAGAATTAGGAACCTTCTTGGGGCATGTGGGTGACTCAGTTGTTCAACTCAGCATTCGACTCTTGGTTTCCGCTCAGGTCATGATCTGTTTCATGGGTTCGAGTCCAGTGTCAGGCTCTGCACTGACAGCACTGAGCCTGCTTGGGATTCTCTCTCTCTTTTCTCAATTTCTGCCCCTCCCCCACTTATGCTGTCTCTGTCTCTCTTAAAATAAATAAACTTAAAAATAAATAAAATCCTATTAAAAACAGTATCATCTTAAATCTTTGGGAAACTTTGTTCACCTTGACATATGCCTAGGTGGAAGAAGTTGTGACAACAGTAGCCATGATAATCAATCAGACCTAAAACCAGAGGCGCCAATCACTTCAAGAGTCTCTAGTACACATCAGCTTCATAGGAATCATGGAGAACTTCAGGAAATAGATGCTATACAGCATCTGCATTGAACAAAAAGTGCTCTAATTTTGTTAGAGTGATTTTTTTGCATAGTTCACTGGGACTCCTATTCCATAATGAATTTTAAAACATGAATAATTGTAAGAAAACCCACTCCATTGGTAGTGAGAGATTTGTTTTTTGAAAATAATGCATATGTACGCCTCTTTCAGTTGTTAGCTCTAATAGTCTTTGAAAAGCATACTAATATAATGAGCAATTCATCTGCTGGTTGATTCGCTTTTTTCTGGCTGCGGAACCACTCTTTATTTAGTGAGCTGTAGCCTTAGGACATCTCATGAGCTGAGAGGGCAAGCACCTGATTCACCTGAATTCTGCCTCTAACACCCCATTGGCAGAAACCGTTCACTAAAAAGGGTGTGTGCCACGTGGCATGTTAATTAATGTAGTCGTGTTAGGAGCACCCCACATTTTTGCAATCCTCTCTTTTATATGAATACATTTACAATTTTAGTTTTGTGTTGACAGTAAAAACACGATTTTATTGTGGTGGGACTCACTCACACTTTCAGCTTCCGGGAGCTCAAGGACCAGTGTGGTAGCACTTTTAAAATTTTTGACACAGCACTTAAAACCCAGCCACAATGGAATACACTGCTGCATGAGGGAGTTCCCCATTTGTCAGAGATTTTCAAGCAGAGCTGAACTACCACATGTAGGCTCATTGTAGAAGATGTGTAAAGTAGATAACATCACACTGATTCTTCAACTCTATGACTGTAGGCTTCTTTGAAAATCACGCAGCTTAATAATAATCCTTATGCAGCTCTTTTGATTAAGGCCCATGCAGACCATAGCATTCCAAAACCTGCAAAAAAATGTAGCTATTTGTTCTGGGTCTGAAAATAGGCACCAGTCAAAATTACCTGGTTAGCGTGAAACTTTCCTATTTTCTCTTTCATGATGATATGATAAATTTTTCCGTTAATGCCAGCATAATTCTCTTAGACTGTTTTTTGTTTTGTTTTGTATTGTTTGCTTGGAAGAACCTGTGGATGGTAAGTTACATGCATAATTTATTAGACAACTCCGTTATTTTGTTTGCCTCTTTAGTCTATAGTAAATTCGTTTCTGCCCTTTTCGTCTTGCTTCCCTATCTGGTAGTCCCTTGTCTGGTTTTGCTTACATGTCCCATATCTCATCTGAGAGGGGTTCATTTTTTGAAGCTTACTGATTATTAAAGGGACCTACTTAGCACTTCCTGGATTTGGTGTTGTCTAGGCAGATCTATTACTTATACCTTCCGTGGAATATGAGTTTCCTGGTCTTTCTGGATTCTCTACAGTATGCTTGATATTACATGTTAAAAATCATTTGTTGATACAGATAAAAATGCATTGCTATAAAGTTTGTTAGGATGGAGTTAAGGTTTCTGAATTTGGATAAAGTGTGTAGTTAAAAAAACTGTTTGATTTTTCCTTTTCTCCCAAGATATGTCATGGATGCAAAAGGCATGGAAAAGAACTGCTAACAGATTTCCTATCATTGGAAAGAGTAAATCGCATGCCACAATCACATGCCTTTCAGGTGGACATGACACAAAATCTACACTCCTGCGCAAATCCTTTATTAAAGCAATGATCAAAATACAGGATGGAGCACATGGTTTTTTGTTTTGCTACTATAACATCAACTTAAAAGTCATTTGTTTATATCTTGAAATTATTTTTAAAAAGTGAACATTTATAGTTCACAAATCCACCAGTTTGACATTTCCACCCAGATAACGTTTTTCATCTTCTCCAATTTTAACAAAGGATATCCAGAACTAGAGATATAGCAAGCCAAACATAAGTGCAAGCAAACATTTTCTTTGACTCTAACTCACTGTAAGCAGCTCTATGGTGTCTGACAGATACATCTGAAGGCTTTTATTACTGGTTAAAATCAATTTATGCCAGAATATTCTTAGAACTATTTGTTTTCTATTTTTTCATTCTCTGAGAGCTTCAATTTTGACTGTGGTATCTAAGTATTAGCCCCCTTCAAAATAATTTATCTTAAAAATCTCAAAGATTATTATCACCCTCATATGAATTTTCTTATATAACAGACACGTACTCAGTCCTTTGGAAAACATATTAAGCAATTCTGTTTTGATTTTCTCCCCCACCACTGATTTGTTTCATCCAAACCTGACTAATCACTGTAGAAACCCTAAAAAAAGTCATTAGAAAAATGGATTTTGTTATCTACTGAGGGATTTTTAAATGAATAGGTGAATGTAAAAATGGCTAGTGTCTTAAAGATATCAGGTGCTCCAAATATGTGTGTGAATACACAGTGAGATTTGGTAGGTTTAATGAGTACCAGTAAATTAGCTTAAAAAGCAAGAATGGAAACAGGGATTATAATCTTAAGGGAATGCCAAAAGTATCTGTGAAGATAGGTACAGAACAGTAGCTGAAATCTGCAGAATATAAAAGAGTATCTGAAAGATAAGTTAAATGCTTCATTTTCTTACCAAATGAAACCCTGACAGGAAATCCCCTGTTAACAGAACCATGGGGGCTGATACAACACTGGATTTCAATCTGTGAATTAAAGGTGGCTGATTTGCCTTTCCCAAACTTTCTCCAGTGGCTGGGATGGGTGTTTTTGTTGGTAAGCTGATTTGTGTTGGCTGCACTACACTGAGAGAGTGCCTGTTCAAAACATGCAAATATTCTTTGTGCCTCACATTTTCTCTGTGTGCTGAAGAGCTGAGCAGATCCTAGATCACCAACAAATAACAATCTAAGCATTAGACTTAAAACATGTCAGCAGTCCACTAAATAATTTACATAGCCAGAGTTCACCTCAGTCTTTTCGTTGAATTGCTTTCTTATCTCACACTTGCCATTCAAAGGGAAGGTTGAACAACACAGACTTCTACAGTTAAAAATGAAACAAACAATAAAAAAGATAAAGGAAGGAGATTCCAGAATCCATTGTGTGGGATGTCAGACCTTTTAGCCTTAGTTTTGAAAAAAGGAATGCTCATAAGCATCTGAGACAACTCATTCTGGATGTAATGGCACAATAATGCTCGGGATGGGTGAGAACATTCAGCTATTTTTAGAGCAATTTCTACACGTTATACATCACATTTGGTTCCTAGAGATTTTAGTCAAGTATTAGTATTTCTTTTTGCCCAGTATGATATACAAAAAGATGAGAACAGTAGATGTGCCCTAAAGATATGAAAATATAATATATAAAACAAAATCATTATAAATTACATAGATTTTCAGTATAAAATTGTATTTTTTTTCCATTTAGAATAAATACCATCCAAGTTTACAGATCATCTAAGTGAATTAAATATGCACACGTATCTGAATCATTTTCAGAATTTCAAGAAAAAGGTTGCTAGAGATATGACTCAGAAACCAGAGACCGATGTTGAGAATGACTACATAAGACCCAAAGGATGTGGCTTGGGATTTAGTGTTAAGCTTTTAAAACTGCCCTAAACAGCCTGACGCGCATGCGTGCACACAATGACACACACATACAGCCATACGTCTATGAATTTCTATGAAGCTGAGCAGTTTATCTTTGAAAAATCAGCTGAAAGTCATGAGGTCTTCTACATTTTATATTCTAGAAAAAGAGAGGCTTTCTCATTTCATGAAGAAGATGTAGGATGGATAGGAAGAGTGTAGAATTTCTGGAAGGAGAAATCTTCATTGTGAACCAACCTCCTTTTAGGCTGGCTATGCTTATATCAAGAGCTTTTTGATGCCTAAGAGGGGAAAAGTTTGGAAAATCTAAATAATAATAATAATAATAATAATAATCTCCCCAGTCTTAAGAAGCTAAGACCAATCTGGAACATTCTTTGGTCACAAGTTCTTGCTTCTGCTTCATAAAAAATCTGTTTTTAAAGTTTTTATCCCTAATCAATGTTTAGATAGAATTGATGCCCTCTCTTGTAATTTCCATGTGGAAATCTGCACATGGGTTTGAGTGGAATAACTGAACAGAATGGGAAAAAGTTCACACAATATCACAAACTGAGCTTAAATCTCTGTTGTTGTTTGGGCATATAGACCCATAGTAAAAATTTGCTGACCTCCATAGCAAGTGGAAAATGTTTATATTCTGAGAGTTGGAGATAAAGCTGTTCTGCAACCCAAATACATAAAATCCTAGTCCAGAGAGCCTAGTCCTGGCTTCTCTTGACTGCTGTACTACTCGTTGCTTTATGTGACCCCCCCCAACCCCCAAGACACTTCTAACTAGATGCCAGCAGTCCATTTCTGGCCAAGTGATGTCCATTCCAAACTCCATGTCTTGTTAGACTGCCTTCCACACTGGTTATCTATGAATAAAGAAGCCCATCAGGCCACCCCTAAAGCCAAACCCACTGCCCTCAGCTGCAGAGCCAGATACATTTGTTGTAAAATTTGGACAGCAAAAAGCATCTGATCTCCTGTACCCATTTTGGCTCCCAATGTTGTTTGTCTCTTGCAGCAGGACCATCTTGGGAGATTACAAACTCTCTATAAAATAATACATGTCTGAGCTAGAAGGGATATTGTGACTCATCAAGCACAACCCCCATATTCTGCAGATGGAAAAGATTAAGCCCTGGAGAAGAGAAGGGAGTTGTTCAAGATCACTGATCTAGATAGTGACAGAGTGAGGACTAAACATTTGGGTCTGCTCTCTCAGTACCAACGTGGCCCGTGTAACTTCCAATGACATGACCCCATCATTTGATGTGGCCATGACCCCTACAACAACTTTAAGGTTACTCCCCCTGCTTCTAAGTGACAATAACATACCACTCATTCTCACTATGGTTAAATTTAAACTACAGAAGTGATCCTAATGATGTTTTGGGAAAGAACATCGTTGCTTAAAATGCTAGGATTATTTAAAATTGATCTCTTTAAGTAATGCAGCATAAAAATGTTACCTGAACCCAGAGATGAAAGTAAAAATCTATTAAGCAGCTGGAAAGACAGCAAGCACGATGACATTGGTGGGGTTCTGTGAAAGAGTGAGGCCATTTAAATGGAGCTCAGAGCCTATCTAGTCTGCCCCCTCTGACAAATAAGGAAACTGAGACCCAGACCTGACCAAAGCCAGGCAGCTAGTTATTGGCACAGTCAGGTAAGGTGTTGGTCTTTGCATAGACTGACTTTTTCTTCTTTCCATAACATCACTCAGCCTCACATATAACTGCTTTCCTGTGAGACTAAAAAATAATTCAATAATTTGGCATGAAATTTGATGAAACAGTTCCCTAGGCCATACTCCAACCTTCAACTCTCCCCTTCAGGACGAACAAGTTAGCTAAGTGGTTCACAAAGTGGACCTGGTTACACAACCTCACAGATCTTTATTGTGCTGCCCCAAATCAAGTGTTTGAGGCACTCGATGGCATATGGCCCTCCAAGACCTTCTGGGAAGTCAATATTCTACAACCTACAAGGATTCATCAAATTCCCCTGTCTTTGGAAGCAAAACATTTTTCAGATAATCAGTTTTTTATTGTAAGATGATGTTACTTAAACCTAAAGAGAGCAGCTTTCATGGGTAATATGGGTATTTTTGACCTTTTATAATCTCCTTCCACCAAAAGCCTCTCAGAATCAGACAGGTAAACACATTTTTATTTGGCTAATAAAGTGCTATTCCTGGGCAAAATTTTTCTCAGTTTCACAATAGCAGCTTCACTGGAAACAAACAAAAAAAGTGATGTATGAAAATAGGCCTGGGTAGTGACAAAAATAATGAGCCTAGTAACTACTCAGGAACATTACAGGTGACTTGTAGTTATCAGCCCTTGCGCTGGTGACTGATACCAAAGCCTCTGAGGTAAGTATTCTAGGGGGGAAACAAGGACAAAGTGTCAAAGAGGACCAAACTGGAAAGAGCCATTAGTATTAATGTGACAACAACTACTCCACTATAAAGGAACAGTGAAAGGAATAAAAACTGAGAAGAAAGTGCAACAAACCCATGTACGTGCATTTGCTGTTGTAGCAGACCTATACTTTTTTGTTTTAAAGGAAAAGCAATGCAGTGTGCATTGGACAGGGCTCTTGAACTCAGAATATCTTACAGTAATATTCTCTTTGACAAAAGGGCATCACCCATTAAGGTATTTGGCAGAGAAGAGCCTCTAAAATTCATATCGCATGGACAGACACCTTCTGTCCAGTATTACCGATTCTGCACCCTGACATTTCTCACATCCTTTTCTACAGGGGAAATTCCAGTCACGTCATAAACTGCACTCAGGTGTTTCCCCTTTTAAAATGGCGTCACTCCTACCTAAGGGATGAGTCTCCTGGTAAGGCTTAGCGGCGAGTGCGTACTACATCTGCACTACAAGGAGCAGCCCCTGATTTTCTTGATATGCATAGCTTTTCATGGTTGATATTAGACATGGCTTTCATAAATAATGCAGGTGTTTCTGTCTTGTGCCACTGCTGGCTCTGAAGCTTCCGGGTGAGCTGGTGGCAGGACTCTATCTAATACCTCAACAGGTGTTGGCTCTTCAGATGTTAGCTCTGTGGATGTGACATCTGTGGAAGGCTCTGCAGTTTCTGGGGAATGTTCGGCTGACGGTTCTGTCTCCTCTTCATCTCTGACTTCAAACTGCACACCCTCTTGGTCATCTACATGATCTTTTTTGGACTGTGGGTGCACAGACACCTTGATGGCAATTTGCTGAGGCTGCTCGTGCAGTGATGAGGCATCTGAGTCAGCGGTGGGGGAGTCACTTCTCTTTAGGGAGTTTGGGATCATGTAAACCTCATCCCTGTCTGAGGCCTCCTGGCCTTCTGGGGTGTGCCGCACAAAATTCTGCCCCTGCTCCTCCAGCCCAACCACCTCCATGATTTCCTCCATGATGGTCCTGCAGTTCATGATGAGGGGGGGCAGAGGCACACTCCTGGCAAGCTCTTCAATGTAGCGGGCAAACTCCATGGTTTTGAACTGGGTGACTTTGGCAAGCTCTAGAGTTTTGGCTGAGGTGATGATGGGGATCCGCTTGGCAATCTCAAATGCCTTTTGCAGCTTCTCTGCGCCTTCTGTCCTAAAGAACTCATTGATGGCTTTCTCGGTCTTCTTCAGGTGACTGCTCATCATGCAGAGGCGGGTGATATTGAGGACCATGACGACGGTGAAGGCCACAAGGCAGACGACCATGTAGTAGACGCCCATGTCTCCAGAGGTAAAGATGACTCTCAGGGTCACCGTGTTGTTCACAGTGCCATGGATGTTAGAAGCAACACATGTGTATTTACCTCGGTCTGAAAAAGACACCTTGGTGATGTTCAGGAGGCCACTGTCATGCATCTGCCATTTTCCTGTGGGAAGGAAGGGAGGGAAAATTCAACTGAGGGCACACAGGTACATCAAAGTGTCTACAAACTCTCACATTACTAAAAACATGTACTGCTACTGCTGCTACTACTACTGATACCGACAGTGAATGTTTACTATATGCCTGACAGCGACACAATGACATGCATTAACGCTCTTCATCTTCACAACAACTCTGTGAGGTTGGTACTAAAACCAGCTCCATTTACAGGATGAAGAAACTAAGGACGGTAGATTAGCCCGCCTTCCCAAGGTCACCAGTTTGGAAGAAGTGGGGGGAGTGGATAAACTCGAGCTCAAAAGGCTATACTCTTAACCCCCAAACCCTACTATGTAATTCCACGGCCTTGTGAAAAACTGGAAAAATAAACAATCTGGAAAATATGGTGCTTTTATTAAAGAATTCCTTAAGCGGAGCATCTGGTTTTCTAACCTGGCCACGAGCCTGACGCTACTGAATATACGTTCATTGAGGGAATTTCATGCTTCTCAGAATATAAAGTTTCTTAATATCAACATAAAAATCTGGAGTAAGCCAATTAAATTATAATTGTTTACCTGCATTTCTCATATTTGAGGTTGAAGTTATCCTTGTATGACCTCAGTTAATTAAAGCATAACATGTCATTAATTTTGGGAATTTATGATGAATTGTTTTTAGTACTTAAAAGTTACAAGCTAACGATGTGAACATTCAGAGGCTGGGTATGAATTAATACCAACTTAATGTTTTAGCCTTGCAAATAAATTATGGACCCATCAAGCTGAAAATAAGCCTCACATAATGGAGAATGCATGTTGGTAAGTGCAATTCTGTTTCCTTCTCTGGCCTGGAAAGTATCTAGTGTTGCCCTGGGGATGAGGTTCTGAATCAGGTGAGAAACTCTTTTGTTGGGATTAATTCTTCATCTGACTCTGTACCCACAGGTCATTAGAGGTGTGGCTTCCAAGTCTTGGGTCTGAGCCTTTCTGAAAGCTTATGACCTCCCTATACTGTCCTGTAGAGAAAGAAGGGTCCAGGACAGTTCTCTTGGGAGCTCTGAGGAGCAGACAGGCAGATATCTCTCCATAAAAGCACTCTAGCTCCACAAGCCAACTTGAGGAACCTCTCCTGAGAGATGGAGCGATGCAACACGGAGCTTTCCTTTTAAGTATCTATTATCGAATTATACTTTTACTTGTTTCTTCCCCTTTTGGCAGTGACTTTTAATTCTATTTCAAGGTCTGATATTTCCCAAAGGAAACAAGCCACATGCCCCCCCCCGCCACACCGCCTTTTTAAACCTGTGAACACATAAGTGAGTACAGTCTCAAAGATTATGGGTTGAAGCAAGAGAAGGCCTTCTTTATTCCAGCATCTTCTGCTGCAAGGAATATCCTTAAGAAAGCTAGGTGGAGCGATGAGGTGCCTTCTGGGGACCTGTGGTTCCTCCTACTTGCTAGGCATGCTGGGTCTGGCAGGACGACTCTCGTAGATGCTGTCCTATTACTTTGCTTTCTGAAAGAACGTCTGTGAAGAGTGGTTCCTGGTGTCCCTGAGTAACCCTTTTCTAACAATTCGGCCAGTGTCTTTTCCCCAAGAGTAGAAAACACTGGTTTGGGAAATCTAGTGAATTTTCAGTTTCTTATGAATGTGTATCAACAGACAAACCTAAGCACCCAGTCTGTGAAATCTCTCATTTAGATTGGGCAGGGGGAAGCCTTCCACCCCTTTCATTCCCCGAACATGGCTTTTGATACTTCAGCTGCAGATATATCCAAATGTAGAAATAATCTGGGGCAAGGGAGTCAATGTATTATCAGTTTATATATATATTTTTAAATAGTTTATTGTGAAGCTGGTTTCCATATAACACCCAGTGCTCATCCCCACAAGTGCCCTCCTCCATGCCCATTACCCTCCTTCCCCTCCTCCCCATCAGCCCTTAGTTTGTTCTCAGCATTCAAGAGTCTCTCATGGTTTGCCTCCCTCTCTCTCCCCCACTATTTTTCCCCTTCTCCCCCACAGTCCTCCGTTAAGTTCCTCCTAATCCTCCTATCAGTTTGTATTTTTTTAACATGTGCATGTTTCATAAAAGTGGACTACAGCAGGCGTAGGAAAACTCGAGTTGACTGAAAGCTTATTATGGATATGGAAGGTATTTGGTTCCAGAGAATTACAGACGGTACTTGTAGGAGTTTCTCAAATTTACCTTCTTTCTTTTGTTGGCAAATATAACAGGAATTAGGATGGAAGAAGGTGAGGTAAGGTTATTTGTATGGGGAATGCTTAGGGTCAAATTGTTTACCTCCTAACCTCCCATGGCCACTCCATTTACGGAGGAATTACCTCCAAAGTAGTCTGAACCTGGGGGTAGCAGAAGAAGGGCAGAAAAGACCACTAAACTAAGAAGACAGACATCTGATGGTCTCAGCTTCTCTTCATACCTAAATAGTAATTCTAGTGATCACTGTATTCTAAATGTTATGGGTCACAAAGCAAGTCTTTGGTAGCCAACACACACCACACACACACACACCTTCCAAAGACTATAATGTCACAGGAGCTAAGATCACCACCTCAAAGATGATGTAAATCTGTATCACTTCTTTTTTAAAGGCTGATACTAAAACTCTACACATTTCCTCTCAGTCTCACCTTGACCTCTGCTTAGTGAAAAATAAAGATTTCTGCGTGTTCTATGACCAGAGGCAGCCCTGAAAACACAAAGACGGCAGAGATCACACTTTGTGGTCCTCCCACATCAGCTCCAGGCCCCGGCTCACGAAGAATCTCCATATGGAACCCATCCAGCCGGGATCATCTTGAGAACGTTTTCTGTGCTGCATGTTGCCATTCGCCTTGGCCTACAAATATCTTGCCCTGAGATGCATTCTGGAAAGGTTCTGGCTTTAGCTTTAACTTTACTTAAGGAAACAAGAACACCTGCAATTACTGTCACAGGAAACCATCAGCGCTCTGCCTGAAGTGGGTATGCAGTGCTGTTCTCATGTATTTTAGATGGTAACTGGGCACGTCAAAGTTATGTGCTGAATTTTCATTAAGCCGCATCACTTTAGCACAAATAAAAACCCAAAATGTCAGCAGCTGATGCCAAGTCAGTTCTACATGAAACGATTTTGGAGGAAATAAGGAGGCAGATGTTTAACCGTGACTTTCTGACTATATTACCAAAGATTATGTGTAAAATGTTTCCCTAACGCCCTTGACAGTGGTTCACTGATACATGCCCTGTGCCTTGCTCAGATTGTAGCCCCCTTTTCGAAAGCCCTTCGCCCACCTCCTGTCATCCACACTGGTCCTAGAAGGTGACCCTAGAAGCCTGAAGGCTTCACATTAAAATACTGACACATGCAGTAGGAGAAGGGCTGCTAGAGTTTGCCCAGGAATCTGTCACAGTCTCCCCGAGAAACTCCAGGCGCAAGAATCACATGTGAAAACCTCCCACGTGGGAACAAAAGTAGTAGTGTGGTGACAACCTCCATTGCAAGGAGAAAGGCTAACAGATGTTATTTCTTAGCTGTACTGCAGGGTGTATATTATGCTGCACACACACACACACACACACACACACTCACTCACACAAAGCTGACATTTTTAGAAGGGCAGTGATCTTTTTTTAAATCTTGTTCAAGCGTTTAGTCAACAAACATTACGGAGTAAATTGCGTTTGCAGCAGGTTCCGTGCTCGACTGTGCGAATACAGAGATGAGTTAGACAAGGTCCCCAACTGAGAAAACCACCCGGCCCAAGGAGGGACGCAGATGGCAACACACGGCAAAGGTGCAAAGGTGCTGGCCGAGGGCAGTGGGGTGAAGCACCAGCTTCTCGGAGAGGTGAGGGGTACTGGGCCCGGTGAGGGTGGGCTGGGTGGTGCAGGCGGCACACGAGGGGAAGCCAGGCTGTGCTGCTGCAGCTGACAAACCACCTCCGAAACCAAGAAGGGCTGGGGCAGGGTCAGGGCCGGAGAGGAATGCAGGGTCGGAATGTTCAAGATCTTTGTATTTATCCTGTGGGAGAACAGGAACCCCTCACCCTACAGGACTTCCGACAAACAGACCTTACTTCATTTCTTACAGCTGCCATAGGACTTTCCTACAGGTTTCCTCTCTGACTGGAAAGCTCTCCTCCCTCCCCCCTCCAAGGCTTACCTCACTCATACTTAGCCTGGTTCAGACACCACCTCGCTCTCACCTCGCTCCCTGAGAAATCTTCTTTGACCCCTGATTAAATCAGTGAAGACCATCAGAAAGACCAGAATCAGAAGCTGGTAAGTGTGGGAATTTTAAAAATAAGGAAGATATTTCAAATCAGCAGGGAAAGAATATTGGGATAACTGACCATTCATTTAAAAGAAAAATAAAGTTACATTCCTATTTGATGTGGTACATAAAAATAAATTCCAAGTATTCTGGAGATCTAAATGTAAATTAAAAGTATAAAATTAGGGGTGCCTGGGTAGCTCACTTGGTTAAGTGTCAGACTCTTGATATTGGCTCAGGTCATGATCTCCTGGCTCCTCCTTGGGATTCTCTCTTTCCCTCTCTCTCTTCCCCCCACCCCAGCTTACATGATCTCTCTCTCTCTCTCAAAATAAACATTAAAGAATATTTTTTAAAAGTATAAAATTAATAGAGGATATAAAGACATTTTTACAAACTGGGGATAGGAAGGCCTTTTTAAGGAAACTATAAAGGAAAACNTCTCTCAAAATAAACATTAAAGAATATTTTTTTTTTTAAAGAATATTTTTTAAAAGTATAAAATTAATAGAGGATATAAAGACATTTTTACAAACTGGGGATAGGAAGGCCTTTTTAAGGAAACTATAAAGGAAAACATTAATAGATTAGATTTCTCTGCAAGTAAAATTTTTACACTGTAATATATGTCATACTAAGTAAAAGTAAAAGCAAATGACAGAGTGGGAGAAATTCTGAATATTTGACAGATAAACAAATGCTTAATAGGTATAAAACATAAAGACTCCTATAAATCAAAACTCACTCCAAAAAATGGGAAAAGGATATGAATGGATAAGTCACCGAAAAAAGAAATATGAAGTGACTGTTAGAAACCACTAATGATTAAATTATAGTTGAATTCAAAAGTTTAATTTTTTTAAGGACATAACTTTTTAAAAACTTTATTTACTTTGAGAAAGAGAGAGAAAGAGTAGGGGAGGAGCAGAAGGAGAGAGAGTTAGAGAGCGAGAGAGCGAGAGAGAGAGAGAAAGAATTCCAAGTAGGCTCTGAGCTGTTAGCACAGAGCCCAATGCAGGGCTTGAACTCACAAACCATGAGATCATGACCTGAGCCAAAGTCAGATGCTTAACTGACTGAGCTGCCCAGGTGCCCCCAAAACATAACTCTGTAACCTTTCAGAGAGCCAGAAAAAGAGGGAAGGTACTGATTATACATTACGTTGCTGAGAGAATGGGGAAAGGGATGCTTACACATGTGGCAGAGGGGAGTCAGGTTGGTAAAACCTTTGGAAGGCTGATACAGGGTCATCTGTCAAAATTCAAAATGAATGTAATCTATGTCCCATTTCCTGAGTTTTCTCAAGTCAGACAAGCATAAATTAACTGAAAAGATTAATGCATGTAAGAGAATCAAGGTAATGAGAAAAACCTCCTTTTCAGGATAGTTCTTCTACAGGGACATAGTTCCAGAAATTTCCCGTCCTGCCAACATTCTCTGGGAGAAGCCATAACCTTGGTCCCAAGCCAGGATGGTAGGTGACCTGGTACCACTGTGCTCACATGGAGGGGGAAGTCGCTGCAGACACTACAATGTCCTGTCAGCAGGACAGTGTCAGGTAGACTGCCCAGTGATGAGACAAGCAGATCAACAGCCTCCTAGGGCTACAGGGAAACCTGTGGGAGTCACAGTGGCTCAGTGTCTAGCCAGGGTACTGCACTAGATCAGAACTATGGCTCCTGCAAACAACTTCTGACCACATTACTGCTGTATAGAAATGAAAAGCATTGACACATTCTGGAACTAAAGAATCACAAGGAAAGTGGGGACACAACCTACAAAGATACTGTGATTACAGCTTCCTTCAAACACCATACCTACTCCAATCCTAAATTTCTCCAGCTTTTCCTGAGGATCATGGAGCATTAGAAATTAAAATTATGCCCAAATACTAAGCTCTTAGAATTTTCCCCAAATTACTTATTCAAAGATAAGGATTTCTTTTTCTTTGGAGATACCTTTCTGTGAGTGCGTAAATAAGCTGATGCACGGTTTGTCTATGTCCGCAGGGGGTGGTAAGAAACGATTAAAACTCTGTTCACAATCCCAGTGAGGTATTTAGGCTCTTGTTTCTTAAGGAGGAGATTTCAATTGGCTAAAATAAGTAGGTTCTTTTCTTTCCATTTTTTAAAAGTTTATTTATTTCTTTTGAGAGAGAGCAAGTGAGGGAGGGGCAGGGAGAGAGGGGAGCCTGCTTCAGATTCTGTGTCTCCCTCTCTCTCTCTGCCTCTACCCTGCTCACACTCTGTCTCTCTCAAAAATAAATAAACATTTAAAAAATTAAAATAAATTAAAAAATTTTCATGTGGTAAGAGTTCTAATAAATGTTTAGGCAAACATAAATGAAGTCCAAGATTCACTTGAATGAGTATCACATTGAATTGACAGTCTTCAATTAAGAACTAATGCACGTGTGTGTAGGTGTCTATAAATGTGGTACTTATTTTCCAATATGTGAAATACAGACCACTGAAAAGAAAGGGTCCATGCCTTGTATAAAACATAATTGAAAACAAGTTCAGTGTTCCATGGCTGCACCTGTTACGGGGCTTCTGCAGTAGATGACGGCTCCTGGAAATCACTACAAAGACTCTGGTTATAAACACTGCAAACTGCAAGGGCTCTTATGAACCACTCCCCCAATCCTCCCAAGAGACCTCTTCAGAGGCTACCAGGGCAGCTCTAACAAGCTAGTTCCTACATCATGTGGAGCAAAGGTGGCCTGGGATAATACAGGCTTAGTTCAGCTTTCAGCTCGGGAAGGTGGGGGTGTAAGGCTATGCCATTCACAGCCTGGAGTTATGCTTTGCTGAAAGGTATAAATAATATATGAAAAGATTACCTACTGTCTTTTCATTTCCTGGCAAAGGAAACATCTGACCCTCCAGCTAACTTGATCTGGTGATCTTAATTTTTAGTGCCAAGTAATTCCATGCAGGCTAGCAAGTCTTTCCGAGAACAGCTACAGGTAAGGTTTTCCAAGACAAGGGTACCCTATGCTGGCTTCATATAAATGACTTCCATTTTGGGAATCTCAGCTACCATTCTTATCTGAGATGGATCCTGAAGGGTCTTTTCACAGCTAAGACTAAAGCACTCTGAGCTCATATCACAAATGGAGCACAACTAATCCAAGAAAAACTATAAATGGTGGTTAGTTATCAGGCTGACCCTTGACATGATCAATTTGGAAAGTGAGCCATAATAAATTAAGCTACTTTTATGAGAGAATTCAAATAACTAACTTCAAGATCTAATGTGGAATGATTCTTTAGTTAACGGAGGAGTGCTTCTTTGGGTTAGATCAGGGTTCCTCAGCCTTGACACCATTGACATTTTGTGCCGGGTAATTCTCTGTAGGAGTTTATCTTGTGCATTGTAGGATATGTTGCAGCATTCCTTCCTTCTACCCACTAGATGCCAATAGCATAATTTCCTCCGCTTCCTTTCCCTCCTCCGCCAGGTTATGACATCCAAAACATATCTCTAGACTTTGCCAAATGTCCTCTGGGTGGAACATAGGCTCCTGCTGAGAACCACTGAGTTAGGCAGATGTAAAGTTCATCTTGTGTATAACACACTGAGTAATGTCCACATACGCTCACTGCCTATTCAGAGATAGAAGCATATTTGATATCAACAGTTCCTGTGTATACAAGAGGAATGCTGGGGCAAGGGGAAGCCTCTGATGAAGGAAAGGATTCCAAACTTGCTACCATGGCAGTCCCAATACTGTTTTGACATTTCAAATAACTTTTTTAAAAGTTTATTTATTTATTTTGAGAGCGAGTGAGTGAACACAAGCAGGGGAGGGGCACAGAGAGAGAGAGGAAAAAAAATCCCAAGGAGGCTCTGTGCTGACATGGGGCTTAAACTCAAAAACCATGAGAACGTGACTTGAGCTGAAATTAAGAGTCAGATGCTTACTGCTAGGAATTTACCCAAAGGATACAGAAATGCTGATGCATAGGAGCACGTGTACCNTAACTTTGAAGGGCTATCAAATTTTTTATATATTATAATTCAATGTTTTTAAGATTGAGATAGAGAATAAGAAATCACCCAGCAAAGTATTTCCTGTCTTTTCAAAACACACTATATTATGAAATAAAGATTTAGGCACTTGGAATCTATGGCTGTGACAATATAGGGCAATATCACCAATAACAATAGCAGCAGTTGTCATTTACTGACATCTGGACATGTTTCAGGTCACTGTGCAAAATGTTAATTCACAATAGTTTATTCAAGGTGCTCAGCCCCACCTGCTAGTAAAAAAGGATTATCTCTATCTTACAAGAACTGTGGCTCAGAGAAGTGAAAGCACTTGTTCAAAGAAAGACTACTGTGGAATTTCCAGTAATGTATCCCTAATTACCTTAATTTTATTTCATGCCTTTGGTCAAAGTTGATTTTTCATCTCAGATACTTAATCTACTAAAAGAAAAATTCAGCATCTTATTTTCAGTTAATGCACTACTTCATACCAATCTCAGAGGTAGAGGATGATTGACTTTTACTGTGGGAACTGACCCTTCTTAGACGTGAATTAAGTAATGAGGTCATATACTAACTAGAATGAAAACTGGGCTAGTACAGACTGTTGTCCTTTGCAGAAGTAGTGAGTAGACATTTCATGCTCTATTCCAAAAATCTGAAAAGTGTAGACAAATGCAGAGAAATGTAATAAATAAGTGAAGTAAATGCAAAACTTATGGGGCTCCTGGGTGGCTCAGTGGGCTGAGCCGCCAGCTCTTGATTTTGGCTCAGGTCATGATCTCACTGTCATGAGATCTAGCCCACCCCTCCAACTCCCATCATGGGGCTTTGAGCTGAGGGTGTAGCCTGCTTGAGATTCTCCCTCTCTCTCTGCCCACCCCTCACTGGTGTGCACGTGTGTGTGCTCTTCCTCTCAAAACAAACAAATGAACACTTGTAATAATGAATTCCACAAAGCTAAAGCAGCAGAGGTGACAACTAGGAACTGTGTGCACTTCGGCTCCATTTACTCTGTGCATGTTTACTTTCAAAGACAGTCCTCAGTTATTTCTGGTGAAAGAAGGCTATAAGGGTGTGGAGAACCAATCCGCAGAAGTCTCAAACCTAAGCTGAAGGAAGAATTTCAAACTTAATAGCTAACAAGACAGAGATGTTTAGCAAGAACTCTGTCGGCTGACTTTCCTGAAATGCTCGTTATTTATCATCTGATGAAGGCGCTAACGTGCATTTAAATGGTTTAAAGTCAGAGTAAAGAGCTGCAGCAAAAATATACTGGATAATTAGTACCTGAAGTGACTGGCACTTTTTTCATGATACTTTGTGATAACTGTTTATTTCTACTCCCTTCAAGCAAAAGCACTTTGTGGTCATTCGTGGTTATGCATGTTATTGGAATTCTGAGCTCTTTCTGTCATACAGGTGGTGGACCACCCCCAAAACATGTCCTTTGGTGAACTGCCAGAAAAGAAAAGTCCTCCTCCAGAAACAGATTACACTTAGCCTTTCCCAATCCTGTGGACTTGAAGTAACGAGCAGCAGGGAAGGGAAGCAAAGCAGTGATGGGAAGTAGTCCCACACTCTCTACGACTGGCAGGGCTGGCATGAATAATAGCTCTCTCACTTTTTCAGCATAAACAAGATAAGAAGTAGGTCCTTGCTAATCACACAATAAATGGTGGTGTGCTCCTAGAGCAAGTCACCAGATGATTTTGGTAATTTGCGGGGGGAGGGTATGTGCTACGTATACATGTGACAGCACACGTCCTGACACTGAAATTGTGATGTGGTGATCACCATGCATTTTCCATCCAGGAAGGCTTCTCTCATTTGCTCAGTCTAAGTTACATGCTCTTCAACATTGTTCACCTAAGACCTAAAGGGTGAGTAGACACTGGCCGGGCACAGGGGGAGAATAAATACTAGCTTGGCCACAATCTGGCTGTGTAATATCCTCTCTATTCACCTGGTCCCTCATCTGTATACATGAGGATTAATAATATCTACCTGTTATGCTTACTATAAGGATTAGAAATGGCATCTGTAACTTGGTATATGAGGGCTTAATCAATGGTAGGGATTGTTAATGAAAATTACATTAATTTTGTTAATTTGGTTTTAACAGTAGTCTGTTGTATCTAGGTAATGTTCTCGTATATTAGCATCATTTTTCATACTATATTCATTCAATCACGTCTTTGTTGAGATATAAATGAAACACTGCACCATTTAGACTTCTAGACTATCAGCCTGACAAATGAAATTTTTGTCCATGGTTATAATATGGGCCTTTTCCCCACCAGAAAGAAAGAGTTAGAGACTTATGGGTCCTTTGATAGGCCATTTGAGCACTGAAGTTCTAATATTTCAGGATGAGGAGTGTCATTTCTGCTATTTCTTATGTCTTGCTTGGTTGTGAGGTATACTGTTTTGTGTAGTGCCCTGTGCTCCTTATGTTCTGGACTCACTATTATTATGCATTGCAATACAAAGGCTGGGCTGGAACATCAAGTACTAGTATCAGGAGTTCTTTCTAAAAATCTGCAGTGCATCTTCCTTATGAGATTTAAAAACAGCTAACTTATTTATCAGCAAGACTGCTGGCTGCAAACCCAGTACAAATGCTGGGTTCTGATGGAGCAGTGCTCTGCACCACAAAGGCTTTCACTGGCTACCCCTGTTCCCGGGTCCCAGGCTTGTGCATGCTGCTACTACAGACCACCTGAGTGCCACAGAACAAAAGGAAATTGAGCCATGTGGCTTCCATCTTAGTCCAGCCTCCTAAGACAGAGATCGAGAAGGCAAGGTACAGAGCGTGCTTGCCAAGCCCGAGTTAATAGTTAGAACAACCTTTTTAACTGAGGCAACATGTGATCTCTCTGAAGCAGAAAGTACTACTTTAGGATTGCAGTCAAAATGTTGTGACTGAAATTCAGATCCCGGCACTATACGGTTCCCACAGCTGTCTTCCTCTCTAGGACTCAGGGGTTCAGTGCCCTAGCTCCTTGGCACCAGTATTAACCTGTGCTTCAGTGTCTGTGTGAAAGGTAGATTCAGGTCTGGAGTCCTCGTTCCCCTCAGTTCAGTTCCCTTGTTACTCCTTGCAGTGGCCCAGTCTGCAGAAAAATCTGATGGAGTATGGAGACTTGAGTGTGTATATGTTACCATGGTTACTGCCCCTTCACAAGTGTGGGATCATTTCCTTTTGACTTGGAATCTGCAAGGAAGAAATGGTAGGAATGGAAACCAACTGTGGGCTCGGAGTGATGGTATCTCATCTTCTCACTGTCACTAGTGAATGTTCTAGTCACAGCCATTTACTAACAGTGGGACCTCGGAAAAATGTGGGTAAAAGAAGAGATTTGGATTACACTGTCTCTAAGTCCCATAGAATTTAAAATTTCTATGGTCTCAAAATTTTACTTGGTGGGGACAGAGGTCCACTCTACCAAATTAAACAGACAGACATACATGTAACATACGGTATTTTCACTGGAAGGAGGAAGCTTTGTCATGTTGTATATCCTTGAATGGCTAACCCAAAGAATGTGAGAGCGCTACGATGAAACCCCACATCCCAGGTAGTTGGACTGCTAGTGGCCTTAACCATGAGGGACACAGCTATGAGCCACAAGTATGTAATTGCAAGAAAACTCCATTTACTCAGCTCCTAAGGAGACATAAGATATTAGCCTCTATTCTTTTTCAGAGTAAGATAAAGTGAAGAAAAGAGATTAAAAACGTAGGTTTTCTTGGAGCAGAAACTCTCTGGGGATTATTCATTGCTTAAAGGGCTGTGGGATGGGAAGTACAATATGAATGAAAGGTGACAGAAACTAATAAGCTGCTACCTCAGAACAATGATGTTTTTACTCCCAGCTCTTCCCCCAGTTCACACAGTAAATGCTTCAGAAAGTACATTAACTCCTTCAGGTCACTTAGATCAGGCATGGGTTTTCGGACAAATACTTCTCACACCTAAAACAAGAAATGTACTGATTCACAATGACCCAATCAATCCTCTCTCTGACTGAAGTCTTTGCTGAAGCAGGCTCGGTGCTTAGGTAGGTGATTCACAGTTTTTGGCCAGAAATGTACTCATTAAAAACTAAGCATTCCCGTATTGCCACATGTTATTTCTTGCTACTGAATCTTCCCTCCCTCTTGGCCTCAGCTGCAACAATCTAGAAACTTCAGCCAGGTCTTCAGGAGCACAGAACGATCTCTAGTTGGTGGCTGAAAACCTTGCATAGAGACTTCTTTCAAGAAGGGTGGTCTTTAAATCCCCAGTCAATGAATTAAACTGACATTTAACCATAAACACCTGCTATATTATTTACTGGACCCAGATCCATGAAACAAAATAAAACTCCCTTATAAATGGAGCATATACTTACGGAAAATCCATTTTACATTCATCCCTATAACATTTTGTATGCATTATGTTACAAAATTCCAAGAGGCCTCTTAAAACTTAGGTTTGCCCTGTCTTCCAAGTCAGAGTGAAAACTATGAAGTAATTAGTGCTTCGAATCCTTAAGGATATGTATTTCTCTCGTGCGCCTTAGAAAAAGAAGACAAAATGAGATCTTTAAATGACTTGGATAGGAACAACTAACATTCAGAGTACGGGTTCCAAAGTCCGTGTTACATCTTATGATATTTGATACAACTTGAAAGCTTACCTCCTCCTTTCTCCTTCTCCTCGTCTTCTGTCAGCAGCTTGCCAATGGAATTATACCACTTGAATTGTGGCTCAGGGATACCATAAACACTACAATTAATCAAGGCACTGTTCCCTTCCTTGACTATGATATGGTCAGTTCTGGCAATGATTACAGGCACAGAGCCCAAGACCATGTCAGTGCCGTTTAAAGTGCTATTAGTCACACTCTTAGCAGTGGCTAGAGTGGATACTAGGATTAAAAAGGGCACAGTAGGTAGAAAGCACACAGGCAGATGGTTCTTCACTTGATCCATCTTCTTTGCTTGCTCTATAAGGCAACAGAGATGGTTTGCCAATGGAATCTTCTATTGGACAACACGCTGTTCAGAGCAGGCCATGGGATAAACCTGTCCTGGATCCATAGAGTTGGTTCTTGATTAAGAACCTTTTAAAAAAAAAAAAAAAAACACACACATAACTATTAGCATTCATACTTTAAAAATATTATTTATAAAATGCTAGAAATCCAGCTAAAATACAAACATACATAATTTTTAAACACACAAATTCAGAAGATGTTCCAAATATTAAATTACACTTTTCACAGAAATCATTAACAATATACTTTTGTTATTTTTGCTANCTATATAACATACTATATATACATTGCTATATAACATACTATATAGTATGTTACATATATATTGCATTACTTCCAAAACCAACTCAGGCTTCTTTCATTTAGCATTATAAGGTCTTTTTCTACCCCATCACCTATCACTACTGCAGATGACCTGACTGTTCCCTTGGGGTCTTCCTTAACTTCTCCTCCAGTGGACATGACTTCCAGTTTATTTCAGTGGTCACAGCTTGAGTGTTGCCAGAATTTGGAAGCACCCACCAGAATCAGTCTGGCATTCTCCTAACTCCCCATTACAGCTTTCAGGATATGCCTTCCCTCCTTTCATGTAATCCCCATGCCCCTTTGAGCTTCATACCATCTAGCTCTCTCTGTTCATGTAACTGTTACCTACTGACTCCTGATTATTCTCTGGATTCCCTGGTTTCAATCTTCTTCTGTCTCTCAGAGGCAGGGGAACATCAGTATGAATGGGGTGACATTATGGTAGCTGCACTTCTTATGTTCAAAGATCTAACCTTCACCTATATCTCTACCCTCCACTGCATCCACTAATCATATAAGCATACTCTGGATCTTTCACCTCTCCAAATTCTAAATTCTGAAGTTCTACACAACCATCTTTAACCACAACCCTACCCTTCTTGCAGATCTCTTACTGTCCTCACTGGACTTTCTAGCCCTTCTATTTTCCCTCAGTCTCTATCTCCACCCCCGTCCCCACCCGACCTGCCTGCTCTACTTCTGTCTCAGTCTAGATCCAATCACGTAGACCACAGTCCCTAATACCCTCGACCCCTTGTCCTCTGCCACAATAACCTGCCAGTAAACAACTGTGATCAAGCCAATCACTTGGCATCCTGGCTCCTACACCCAGGAGGCTGGGGACTACCGGAGAGAATCATATAACCATGCCATTATTGCCAAACTAAAGGAACCATCTTCAACTGCAGCGAAGCCCTTGGTGACATCTGGCAATCTGTGTATCGGTGCCCAGTTAGTTCAGTATCCTTTGCCCACGATGCCTAGAGACACTTTCAACTTTTGAATCGAGTGCTTTAGCCCAGGGGTATCCTTGCCTTTTTCAAAAGACAGCTTTCTCCTACTAGGGTGTGCAGGCATGAATTCCTACTTTCCCATCTTTTGAAAAGAATCCTCTGCATCTTACCCTAAGCTCCTTCCCCATGCCTGCCCTTTACTCCTCAAATGACTATATTCTGTATTTTGCCTGTTCTTTATTGAAACAGCTCTTGCTCAAGTCACCAGTCACTCCTAGTTGCCAAGATTTTAGTCCTTCTCTTGCCAGATCTCTGTGGCAATTGCCATTATTAACTGTTCTTTTTCAGAAGCTCCTTCCATGGGTTCCACATTCTGCTCCTTCCAACGACTCTCACTATTCTTTACTGGTTCTTCTTCTTCCCAGTCCTCAAAAGTTAGTTAATCCCTAGAATTTCATCAGCCCTCTTCTCGTTTTACCCTCAGCAATTACTAAACTTCCATTCCAATGCCTTTATTACCACCTACAACCTAAAGACTCTCAAATCCATGCCCTCAGTCCTCTTTCCTGAACTTCTGACTGGTATTACCCACTGTCCACTGAACAGCATTACTGGGATGTTTTGCAGGTAACTCAAAATTAACATTCCCAAACCAAACTCATCTGCTAACTATGCTGTTTCCAGCATCCCTTGTTTCAGTTCAAGGCACCACCATTAACTCAGGTATGCATGATATAATCCTCAATTCGACCACTGCCCTTGTTCCCTCAGAATATAGCTACAGGTCGCTGATTCCACCTCTTAAATATTGCTTGTATTGTTCCATCCCTGGTCTCCTCTGAGTGAGCCTTGGTTCAGCCTCCCTATCTTTTTCTTACCAGAAGCGGCTGTGGTGGCCTTCTATATAATCTGTCCGCCTTCAGTCTTCCCCAGTTCCAATCTAATCCCTATAGCCATCCTGCAACACAAAATCTATGGGGTCATTTCTTTACTTAGCAACATTCCGTGTTTCTGCCATCTCCATGATAGAATCCTCACTCTTTTTGTTACTTTATTATATTATTAATAATTACTGAACATCAACTATTAGGGAGGCATTATTTAGGTCCTAAAGATAGAAGAGTATGTACACAAGACAGATCTTTCCTGTTATGTGGATACTATATTCTCAAGGGGACAATGAGACAATAAATAAATACCATGTAAATAAGAATTTCAGCTGATGATGCATGCTTTGGAAAACACACTATGATGTACTCAAGTGCTGAGTTAGGCAACCAGGAAGAACTTCACTGAGGAGGTGGGAACTTCACCAAGGAGATGGCCCCAGAGCTGAAGCCTCTTTAGGAATCAGCTGTACCTAGATTTGAGAGAACAACATTCCAGAAGGAACAACAAAAGCAAATGGAACACTATAAGATGGTTCTGAGGAATAGACAGGTCCAGATCACCTAGGACTTTGTAGGACAGAGTAAGGAGTTTGGTAAACCTAACATTCACCGGAAAAATTTTAAGCAGGAGCGAAAGGATATTACTTTTAAAAATCAACTTCACTGTGGTATAGTTTACAAACAATAAAATGTGCCCATTTTAAGTATACATTTTAGTGAACATTGACAAATTTGTATGCCCACATAACTACAATAAACAAAATATAGAATGTTTCCATCATCACCAAAAGTTCCGTTGTGCCCCTTCCCAATGGTAGTTTTTACACTGATCCATTCCAGTTTTTATTTTTTTGAGTGTATGTATGGCATGAGGTAAGGACTGAAGTTCATTCCCCCCCACCCCCCGCCCCATATAGATATCTAATGGTTTCAGCACCTTTTCTAAAAGACACTATCATGTCTTCAGTGGATTATCTTGCCTTCTTGTCAAAAGCAGTGAGTCTACTTGTAAACTCTTTATTCTGTTCCACTAATGTTTATGTCTACCCTTGTGCCCATACCATACTAACCATTCTGTCTGCCTCATTTATCTTTACATCTGCACTGCCGGAAGCTGTCTCCAACAGTAAGTTACTGAATAAATGAATCTCTCTCTAAAGGCAGAAATAATTATTCCACTTCTGTAGACAATAAAACTGAAGAGGTAAATAAATTAGGGGTGATAAATCAGCTTCAGGCCATATAGTTCTTCAGTGGGAAAGACAAAGAGTTTTCTTAGTGCTGGAGACTTCCATACTCCCCCGTGGACTTGAGTGCCTTCCTGCCCCAGGAAGGCCAGCACATTTTTCCACCAGCAGGAATTGTGGTCTAAGGGAGATAGCACGGGTTGTACCAGCATGACACATACCCTGTTATGACTTTGTAAATGTTTTCTTGGCTAAACTTGTGGTTTCCTTTTAACAGGGAAGTTGTAAAGCTGATTTATTCAATACAGAATGGTTGTTAAGAGCATGGCCTCAGGTTGTAGGTAGACTGGGTCAAGATCTGGGATCTAACCACCCTTACTGGCTATTTGGCCAAGACCTCACCCAGTTGGCAGTTACAAGGATTCATGATCAAATGCACATAAAGCACTTACATAATGCTCAGCTTGATAAACAAGAATTATTAGCATACTATATATAATAGGATCCTTTGCTGATATTATCCTTCTCAAGCTGATTTTTGTTATAGCATTTAAAGGACATACCTTGTCCTTGGTTTTGTTTAATGTATCATTGGGTGCCCTCCCACCACCAGAAGCAAATGATTTTCAGCACTGGGTCCTTTGGCAGGGACTTGAGTCTGAAAATGCATGAGCTGTCCCTCTGGGCAGACACTGCACTGAGAATCTTCAGGACCGTATCTGGAGTCACCCCTCTCTGACTCCCTGATGTCTACACCAGAGCAGATACCTGACTAAATAGCTTAGGGAGAATGAGAGACAAGACAAAGTATGAGGTAGTTTCTAATAAGTGTGTGTAGTAAATATACTGTAACATTTTTTTTCCACAAGTAGGGAGAACGCAACAAGTGGGAGGTCACACCGAGATTTAAAATACAGAACTTGAGGGGCACCTGGGTGGCTCAGTTAGTTGAGCATCCGACTTCAGGTCAGGTCATGATCTCGTGGTTTGTGGGTTTGAGCCCCATGTCAGGCTCTGTACTGACAGCTCAGAGCCAGGAGCCTGCTTCATATTCTGTGTCTCCCTCTCTCTCTGGCCCTCTCCCACTTGCTCCCTCTTTCTCTCTCTCTCAAGATAAAATAAAAAATGATTAAAAAATTTTTAAATGCAGAACTTGAGAACTGTTTTCAAACAAAGGCTGGCTGCTGTGGCTTTCTACTTTCACACACATTGTGCCAGGAAGAATGAAGAGGATGGTGCACTCTCCTCTTCTATTTTATTTTAATGATGTCTGTAGGTGCTTTGGGCTTGGAACACAGCAACTGTTCCAGAGCTGTAACTAGTTCCCTCAGAGACCATAGCAGGCATGGGGCTGGGGGAGGGGGGTGTGCAGTGCAGAGGTCTTGATTTTACTGCAGGGATTTCAGTTAGCAGACTCGTTCCTCCTTCCCCCTTCTCATTCCCATACTTTCCCACTTTGAAAAGTTGCCAAGGTACAGAAAATACAATGTGTAATTTGTAGGTTGTCTGTGTCAGTGTATTTTTGCTCTAAAACTCTCTGTGAACATTTATTTTTGAAAACAGAGTGTTTAACTTATCAACACTAATGAATTGAAAGGTTTTAGTAGGAATTCATCAGCTCTCATACCATGCCCTTTCAGGTCATCTTTTAAAAGTATTCTTTAGGGGGCGCCTAGGTGGCTCAGTTGGTTAAGCGTCTGACTTTGGCTCAGGTCATGATCTTACGGTTCGTGGGTGGGTTTGAGCCCCACGTCGGGCTCTGTGCTGATAGCTAGCTTAGAGCCTGGAGCCTACTTCAGATTCTGTATCTCCCTCTCTCTATGACTCTCCCCTGATCACGCTGTCTCTCTCTCTCAGAAATAAATAAAAAACATTAAACAAAATTTTAAAGTATTCTTTAGGTATTTATTTGAGAATTTATAGCTGGGCACACTGCCAGGGGTCTGGGGCAGGGGTAGGGGTAGGGTGTGGGAGTGCTGCAGAGCTCAGTAAGCCATAGGCCATGTCCACTTACAATCTACTAGGGAGAGAGATCCAGCTGACTTCAGTATGTTCTCCAGGTGCAGTGAGCTTAGGGGTGGGTAGACAGAGGAGGCAGAAGGCTGACTGGGGTGGAGGAGATGCTTGTTGATTGCCTGTCCAGCATCCATTCCAAATCCCACCTTCCCCTTCCCACAAACCCCATGGCTCACAGTCTTCCCAGCTCTAATCTTCCATTGCACCTGCAGCTTGTACCAAACTTTTAATACTCCTCCTTGGCATATGATCTCGCATTTTTTAGTTTTGTGTTGAGGAAACTTTTCAATTACAAGGAGAGCGCTCTGATGGCAGAGACTCTGGCATGTAGCTCTGCAGAGTATCCTTAGTACTGGGTACCCACAGTAATGCATATACCCTTGCTGCATGAAGCACACTTCCTTGAAACCCAACGGCAACTCTCTCAGAATAAACTCACCACGTATTACCAGAAGAACATACAGACGACCTGTCACTTTGGGCGCTGGAGAAATATTCTACAAATGTACTCTGTGTGGCTTGTTGGATTTTACAGACAGCATGTTGAAAAGTTCAGTTAATAACACTATAACATTGTGAAAGACATTTTAGCCACCAAAGAATAAACCAGGAGTACTATAATCCAGCATCTTAAAATGCAGTCCTTCAAAATAAAAGAACAAAGGCGACAGAGTCCAAAACCAGGGTTTAACAAAAGCTACAATGGACAAATTGTTAAGCTTCATGTGTTTGCTCATGGCCTTTGGGAAAACTTTCATAGAATACTTTATGTTCTATGAATAAAACGAAAGAGAAAATATTTAGCAAACGTCAAATGTCCTTTCTTTATTCAGCCTCTTCCCTACTTCCTGATTGTACTTTATCTTAAAAACGTGTAATAAAAATGCTTTGTTGGATCTTATTTTTGTTTCTTCACCTATAATAAAACATGACTATTGACCATGTATTTCTGGGAGGAAAAGGGCCCCTTGTTTAAGGGTGTTTTGGACTAAATGAATATACATTATTGTTTTTTCTTGGCACTGTTCATGCTGGCATTTCCCCCATCAACTCTGATGAGTAATTTTATAGTTACATAACCGGATTTTGTCACAATGTCTACTGAGAGTTATCACTTTTTTCATTTTTACACAAATGAGGCCATAGGCACAAAGGCTGCCTTTTAGTTTAAAGCACATTCTTGACAGGTTTCTCCTCATGAAGCCAGGAAAAGAAATCCCAACTTTGTGTGAAATGAAGAGAGACACTAAAATACTCATTACATCATAAACACTAGCTTTTTAAAACTGGTAGCCAACTGAGGCCATTTTGGTTATGACCCAATTTTGGACTCTCCTAACTTTGTTAAAGATCAACATATACTGAGTTTTTAGGTAGTTAAGGTGGTGTCTGAGTATGGACTATGAGAATCCAAAGTCAAAAAGTCTGAAACATTTGTAGAACAAGAAGTTTCCTGTAGCAATTATTACTGTCCAGGATCAAACCATTTAAGTGCTAAGTCCACTAAGTTATATCTCAATGTCCAGTCATATTGCAAAAAGATTCATACTGTCTTTGTTTCTTCCTTATGAATGTTCTAGAATCTATTTGTGTAGAGATTCTTGATGCCTCTAATAACACAAAGTTAATTCCTGACTCAGAAGGCAAACGTGATCATTACATGAAACTATGTAAGAACATTATTTTTAGGTTACTTTTAGAAGCACCCAGCCAGGTCAGTTCAATCCAAATCAATACACATTAACGGAGAACTTCTGTGCCAGGCACATTGCCAGGGATGAAGAATGCAAAGTTAAGACACAGTCCTTACCCCCTGTCATCCAGAAATCTAGTGGGAGAAGAGAGAAAAGTATGGCAACAAATAAAGGCAATATGATAACGTCCCCATCAGAGAGAGGTCAAAGATCTGCTGGGGTACAGGAGTGGAGACCCAAGTGGTCTGGAAAGGCCAGGAAGAACAATCTATAAGAAGTGGCCCTTCAGTTTAATTATAAAAGAATTCACTAAGTAGACCCAGGGGGAGAAGGTGATCCAAAAGGTGGAAGAGTATATTCAAGGAAACGCTGAATGGAGAGAACCTGGCACAAGTGGGGAAATAAGAGTAATTAGGCACCACTTGGTGGTATGCAGCAAGGAGGAGATAGGCTGTTCCAAATAATGAAGGGAATGGTATGTAATACCATGGATGGGGTGTACTCACAAGTTTTGGAAGGAGGAAGTGACAGGGCCAGTTTTGTGTTTAGAAAGATCACCTTGCTCAGAGTGTGGCTGATGATGGTGAGGTGGCTAGGGGCCTACTACAGTATCCAGGAAGGACAGAAAGAATAGGGGCATGGACTAAAAGCAGTGGGGAAGGGAAGACATGGGCATATCCAAAAGAGGTACAGGAATTAGAATGTACAGGATTGAATGATTGCCTGACTACACAGCAGGTGAAAGTAATCCCCAGACCTGTGGAGTAGCAGTGCCTATGGTCACACCAAAAGCTCTCAGAGGAAAGGAGTGTTTCATTCGCTAAGAACCAGTGCCTGGCGCTGCATGTGGAATACACATGAACACATGAGTTAGGAATTTCAACCAGCAACTCCCTGGGGCTGCACTGCCCAGTCACTTTTCCACTTGGATGGAGGCCTGTCTGCTGGCTGTGTGGCTGAGCAGAGCCCATGGTGGCTACTGCCTGTTCCACTAACCTCTCCTGGCTTCTCTCTCTCCTTGCCCTGCAAGTCCTGGCTGATGGAAGGTTTAGTGAAGGCAAGCACTGGCAGTGCCACTTAAATTTCTGAACTGTCACAAACTGAGAGCTATAGAGCTGCATATCATGGGAAGAAGTAAGGGCTGTCTTGTGAAAGTAGCCAGCCCCTGGAAGGAAAAAGAGACTAAGAGGCTTCATGGCATTCTTGGCACACCCTTTGTCTATTAACTGTGTGGTATTAGGATAATTTTGAGCTACTTACTGGGTAGAACAAAATATATACCCGGACTTGCTGGGCTGCTGTGAATGGCCACCAGATGAGCTCTCTAAGCTCTCCAAACGATTTAGAAGGAGCTAGAACAAAAGGTCTCAATCCTATTTTATCAACTGCACTAATGATAAGGTCTCTATAGGATTTTATGCCTTGTTATTTTTTCAATATACAAAAGGCACATAGTTTTCAAAAACTGATCTGTTTTAAATCACTGTTTTTCAAACTTGAAAATGAACTCTATGCCAAGATGCCATCTTTGTAATACTTTATCAGTGGTGTGTAATATTAAGAAAGCACTCTTGGATCTTCATCACAGTTTTCCTATGTGTACATTTTTCTGATTAAAAGTAAGGCTGACATAAAATAAAGCTCTTGGAAATATAATGTTTAAAAAAAGAGGAAGAGAGAGAACTACAGTAAAGGTTTTCCTCCACAAATACAATTATCGTTAGGCAAGATAGAAACAGGTCTATCATACATATTGGTTCACGTCACTATAATATTAGAGCTGGAAAAGCTCAGATGTGTTTTCATAAAGGTTTTCCTTTATACAAGATGAGGAAGGGAGGCCCAGAAAGGATGCGCAATTGTCCAGGGTCACACGATCGAGTGGCTTAGAACCAGGATAAAAAGCTCGCACCCAGAACGGGCCTGAATGACGCTACAGTCTCTTGTTCCAAAAATGGACCGTTTGACTTGTCCTAGTGGTCGAGGCCTGCATTGAGGGCTATTCTAATCATAGGTGTATCTTTTTGAGGAGTTTCCTGATGCTTCAGTGTACATTTAGTTTCTTCAAATTCTCATTCTAAGGGAATAGGCTAAAATAGTTTTGGGCCTAATGAATGCAAATCCTTAACTGATCAGAGAGATATTTCCTCCAGAATCTGATGGTCCAGGGAATAAGCCCAACTTGGGAGATGAATACAAATAGGACAGATGCACTGGGAGATGGTGCCTTTGTGCTACCAGCCCAATACCAAAAACACCTTACGATGCAAATAAAAGGATTAAGACATTGTCTTGGCTTTTTTTTTTTTTCCCAATCTCTGACACCCTCATTATCAGCTTTTATATACATATAAAACCCAAAGCTGGTTCAGAAGCACCTCTGTTTATGTCTTTCTTTTCCTGCCCCTGTCACTACTTTTTCCAGTATCTTCTCCCTTAAAAAAAATGTATCCTTTCAAAATATTTTCCCTACTCTCTTGGAGTATATATATATAGAGATTCATATTTTCTTTCTAGTACAATTAATTTATGTCACCTGCACTACTGCTGCCAAATCTCAATCCTTGTTTTCATTTCATCTCAAGCCCATTTCCTTGGAAGTGCCTGATATATTAGTATATGAGCCTCTATTACCAGAGAGAAGTCAGGCAGAGGCTGATAAGCATCTGGTAGCCTGGACACATCGATGAGTACAAACTCTTCTCTGGCCGGAAAAGTGGCTAGAGGATCCCATGGTACCAGGGAGATGCTTTATCAAGGTGCTGACCCCTCACCGCCTGCCTGCACATCCAGGCTGGCATGCACTCTGCCTGGACAGAGGCGGCAGACACACATCCCCGTGCAGCCTGCACAGCACACCGCTCTATCAATCAGCAGGCAACTATTCTTACCGGGTGTTCCTAAATAGGATATATGGCCAGAGGCGATTGCAAACAATTATGTTTTCTTGTGGATTCTGGTATACTTTGTAAACTCTTAAGGCCTTGATAGTGAAAGGACCTTTCTCAGTTTCCCTCCTTGACTGTACACAGACAGCTTCCCACCTGGCCAGATGTAATGCACTTGTGGGCAGTTTTCCATAGACATGATATTACAAAGGATGGCTGATGATGTTGTGCTTGGATGGCCAATGATAAAGCTATCTCACTTACTATGAGTGTGAAGAATAGCATTACTAGTACCCAGCCAAGACACAGAGTGATGCTAATAGGAATACATCCAGTGTCCAAGTGATATAGCCTCTTCCCACTGGTCTCCCAGTAGCCAGAGAACTGAGATCATAATACAGCAAAGGGGTGGAATTGGGTTCCTAGGATAAGAAATGGGATGGGCCCTTAGGTTAAGGTCAAGAACAGAAATCTTGGGGTCAGGTGTGAAGAGCACACTAGTTAAGCATTTTAGGATTAAAACCCACAAACTCCTTTCTTCAGTTTTGCCATTTACTAGTAGATGACCTCTGGGAGTCAGCTGATCCATCTGAGCTGCTGACCAGTCTCTTAGGTCCCTTCCTATCTACCATTCTATGACCTCGGCAACCAGGAGTGGGACTGGGGCTGGCCAAGGGATGGAATGGTGAGTGGTGGAGAGAAGAGGGAAAGAGCAAGGAGTGTTTGTGTACAATAAAGATCTCACTGCAGGAAATTCAATCAGGGCAAGGAACTGTGATTGCCAGGCCATTTGTGACTTGGTGATAAATCAGGTACCACTTGTGTGTCATACAGCACGTGGTAACTTGTTCTCCGTAGGGAATGTGACTTCTTCAGTGTTTCTCACTACCTAAGCAATATAATGAAAAAGAAAACAGACTCAAGCTCCCAGGGCCTTTGAATCTTCCATCTACACTCTCCCCACTCTGCTCAAGTGAATTAGCTCAGACTCCTGTAGGGCTGTACCACTGAGGGGCTGGTTGAGGTAGACCAGAGTCCCCATCTGGGGCCTTGAAATCTTCATTTCACTTGATAATTCGCTGCAGAAAAGTCTTGTGTGTGCTCTTGCAATTTGGGGGTATAACCTTTATCATGAAAATTCTGCCACAACAAAATGTGATGGGTGTTCAAATATATATTGACTGCTCTAGACACTAGACATTCATTACTTCTTTTTTTTAATGTTTATTTTTGAGAGAGAGAGAGAGAGAGTGTGGGGGGGGGCAAGGGAGGGACACAGAGAGAGGAAGACACAGAATCTGAAGGAGGCTACAGGCTCAGCTGACATCTCAGAGCCCAATATGGGCCCTGAACCCATGAACCCTGAGATCATGACCTGAGCCCAAGTCACGGCTTAACTGACTAAGCCACCCAGGTGTCCCTCTGGGGATTATTTTCTATGCCTGAAATACACATTCTTTTTATTGTTGAGATGGGAAGCAAACGCCTACTTAATTTATACCTCAAATGTCGAAACCCTCCCTCACTTCTTATCTCTCCTCTTGTTTGATTAAAGCCATTCAAATTCACGGTGTAAAGGAACTGGATTACTCAGGGTTTCTTCTTTCAGCAGAGTAAAATTTCATCTATTTGAAAAAATATTCTCAATAACTGAAGAGGGTGGTGAAAAAAGCTTTTCCTCCTTCCTCCTTTACCAGCTTATTATCACAAAGTGGAACTGCATAATGAATTATTTCTCTGAATCACATATGCCAAGTGTGTTTCATAGACACTAAAAGCTGCATCTTAGTGAAAAACAGATCAGAAGAGGTCCTGTAACTCAAATTCGATTCGATTTGTTATTAAGAGTGCAACAACAATGTCCCTTATGCTCACCTAGCATTCATAGTTTAAGAAACACTCCTAGAGATGGTATCCCATCGGAGTCTCCCACTGCCCCCAGGATGTGGGCAGGCCCATGAAGTTCCATCCACACTGGCAGTAAGAGAGGCAGAGGCCAGCCCACAAGAGGAAGCCCCTCTCAGGACCTTGTTTTCTCTCACTCCAGGACCCTGCTAACCCATGTGCATCTATCAGGAATGAATATTGCAGCGTGGCCAAATTGTCTAAACGTCAGAAGCACCCAACTGTCATCATGGTTACTTAAAATTAATACTTTCAAAATATTGATAATCGCTTTAAAAATTATTATTTAAAAATTCTGGACATGAGAGCAATATCTTTCAAAATCTGGTTGAATCTGTATCATCTTCTAGCTGCTTTCATTGCATATCCTAAGATCCTTCCCCTTTAAAGTGTTTTTCAGTGTGACAATGTGGAAAATTACCTTAACTAAACAAACACACAAACAAACCACCACCACCAATAACAACAAAAAACGGAAGAAAGTTGACAATGTGGACTCATTGACTGCCACACAGGATTTCTGAAGAAAGCTTTGCCATTCTCTCAGCTTTGATGGGAAGAGGCCTTGAGCACACTTCTTAATGATTTCTCACCTCTGCAGTCAGATTCATCTAAGTGATAAGAAAAATTAGGAGTTGGCTATATCAATTAAGATGAACTCAAAGTATTTAGGAGGCCACTATTATCAGTTTAGTACCAATTGCTGTGGGGATTAAAAAAATGTAAAGGCCAGTTCTTTACCCTAATGGTGCTCAGAATCTTGGTGATTGCTGCATACAAAGCAATATATAATTAAGCACTAAACTGGGTATATACCACAGAAATTCAGAGGAGGGCCAGCTGGAAAGGTCACAGAATGTGCCCTGGGGTTGGTCAAATCCTGAAGGGTGAATAAAGGAGACAGGATGGTTTTCTCAGCAGGAGTAATGGCTTCGTTTAGATAAGCAGGGATGGAAATAAACATGGCATGTCAATTAAAAACAAAAATTGATGTTATAGTATATTTTCGCAAGGCTCACGCAGTGAATCTGATGTGCATCCCCATCTCGAGAGCTCAGATATTAGGGTACTCCTCCAGAAATTCTATTTAAGAAGGGGGCCTCTGGGTTTGCTTAGGAGAAATGATAATGAGGACTCTGGGACAGATGCCATTACTTAGAAAGTAAATCTAACACACCAGTGAACAAAGGGGAGACAGCCAGAGCATGGAGATAGGGATGAGATGCCCTGGGAAGGCAGGAAGGAAGCGAGCATACACTATAGGTCCTAGGTTCAGTTGCAAAAGGAGTAATGCTCTGCCATCAGTAAAGTATTGGTAACACCCAAGTGGTTTCTGGAAATTAATTTCAAGTTCCTCAAAAGTGTTTTAAGAGGGAGAGAACCAGGTTACCTTTGGGAAGTCTAACAAGAGCAAGTAATCTAATGTTGTCCAAACCCTGAAGGAAAAAATAAAAAACTTCCCTTCAACTTGGACTGACAGCAGGCATGGAAAAAAGGTAGGTGGGGAGAGAGCAAGAACAGGAGTACAGGCACGATTAGTGACAGCAATGCGGCCCAGCACCAGTCTTTGGTAGGGAGGCAGAAACTGACAAAGTGAAGTTAACAATAGCAGCTGAGAAGCAAGAAAGCTCCATGATTACCAGATGTTTGAACCTTCCCGTGGCCATCCTGGGGTGTAAAGACCTAAAAGGAAGTCCTGGGTGAAACTTGGAGCCAAACACTAATCCAGTCTTTAGTCAAATACATCTCCATGCTGAGGACCAGGGAAAGTGGGTTTTGCATCTTTAAGAAAACACAGCCCCTATACATCTATTTACTTCTTTACAGGGGAGCTTGGCCAGTGGGAAGAAAGGAATTAACTGGTTAACTTCGGATGGTTATAAATATTATAAATATTATACAGCTCTTGCTATTTCTAACAGGGTACAGAAAGGTGGAGACCCCAGAACAGATGTATCCCATCTTCTGTAGGACAGGGGCTGCTTTAATGAGTGGATGAGCATGATGTGAATTGGCCCCAGCCTGGGCCCTCCAGTCCTGAATGGGTAATTCTGGAGCACTTTATTCCAACCCATTTATTTCCTTAAGGAGCACAGCCTTCCTTCCACTCTTCCCGGTGCCATCAGCCAACTCAAATTCTCAATGGAAGGAAAGATTTTGAATTAAATATAAATACCTGCTCAGCAAACTTCCTTTTTTTTGCATGGATTACAAAGTTAACTTCAGCCCAGCTTCTACGACAGTTGCCTTCTAATGCAGAACTAGGGAAGTCTACCCCACCGTCAATGTCTTTCAGTCTCATTAGCATCCCCAAATCCTTCTGCCCAGAAGCTGATGAACCATCAGGGAATCAGTTTCTTCTTTTTCTGATGCCTCCCTTACAAAGTACGTGCCCTGCAAAGAAATTCTGATTTCCTCCTTCACACACAGCTCTGCATTTGGGCTTTCCTGCTCCTCTGCTGCTTTAGGTCCCTCTGGTTAAGCACAGATAGTGGAAGTCAGTCCCTCTGGTCCTAAAACGTCTGGTGCTCAGCAGGAGAACCCTTGAGAGAGCATGCCTTCCCACACTTCTGCGGTACTTGACACAGATAATGCAATCATGTGCGAGCTGTTTCAGATGCCTTTCCTTCCCTGTCCACATGACTACCACAGCCCTGGTTTGTCCCAGGTTTATGTGCTCATCATCTCTGACAGGTGCCACTCTAGCAGATTCCTTCCTCACTGACCTGCCTTTAGTCTTACCTGCCTCAGAGCCACATACCATGTTGTTGCTGAAGTTTGCTGACTCTAAGAGATCTGACTTAAAACAGATTCCATGTGTTTGTCAGTATATAAAACTAAGGTCCTCAGCAGGACATACATGATCCTTCATGATCTGACTCCTATCCACCTCTTTAACCGCATCTCTGGAGTTTTCCCTGGCCCTCCCCTTTCCTGAGCTCCTTATATTCCCCATACCACCTCTGTGCCTCCAGCTGGCCATGCTACCTTTCATAGCCTTGCTCATCTGGCAACCCCCTACTTGGCTTTCAAGTCTTGGTTCAAAATCCCTCCACGAACCCCCCCAGATAGCCCCAGACACCCCTGTTTTCACTGACCTTTACCCATACCTTCATATTTTTTCTGCAATTATTTTTGTGCACATCTGTCCCACCATTAGATGAACTCTCAGGTCATCAGTATTTGTTGAATGGATCGATGAATTAATTAATGAGTGGATGAGAGAAACTTATCTGAAGATACAGATTTGGAGATATTGGTGTGTGGGCCAGTGGTGCAGTCACGAGGAAAAATAAATTGCTCAGAAAGAACACAGAACACCACAAGATGAGAAGACCAAGGTTAGAATTTGGAGAAAGGCGAGACAAGCCCTCAGGGAAAGAGCAATAAAAAACAAACAAATAAATAAATAAAGCATGGAGAGAACTAGAGTCTCATATCCCAGAAACCAAGGCAGAGGAGATTCAAAAAAGAGGGAATGGTTTGCACTGAACTAGTCCTTTACAGTGGTAAACAATAATTATTACATCATTATATAAGGACATTTGGATAAAAATCTTATAAATTTATGCAAATGGAGGCTACATAATATAGACGCATAGTTTTGTTTTCATTAAGATAATTCTTAATCAAGTCTTACTGTTTTCAGTTTCAGATTTTGCCAGCCCACTGCTTCTTTCACCATGTTATCTGAAAAGTACATATTTCTCTTATCATTTTTTTCTTTTTAAAAATTTTTTTAATGTTTATTTATTTTTGAGACAGAGAGAGACAGAGTGAGAGCAGTGCAGGGGCAGAGACAGAGAAAGAGAAGAAGACACAAAATCTGAGGCAGGCTCCAGGCTCCAAGGTGTCAGCACAGAGCCCAACCCGGGCGTGACAACTCACAGACCGTGAGATCATGACCTGAGCCAAAGTCGGACACCTAACTGACTGAGCCACCCAGGCGTCCCTCTTATCAATTTTTTTCTAACATATAGTTCAGTTTCAATTCAGAGCCACTCTTGTAACACAAAGGTGGATTTATTCAGTTTAAGGTTCCAGACACATAAAGATGTCAACTGAATCAGACTGTAAGTTTTTACAGGACAGAAATTAAGCCCTTGTACTTAAGAACGAGTGAATAAATAAACATTTGGAAAGAATGACTGAACTTCTTATATTTTAACACAGAAGTTAGGTAATCTAGGATCATAGCTATTATCCATACCCTGGCAAATACAGAGCCCACGGCCAACACTGCTAATTGATTTTGGCCATTTTTCCACTAAGCCTGCATAAGACCACAACACCCCACAAGCTACTAGCAAATGGTCAGAGCTGGCCCAGGTGACTTGAGACATTACATCACCTCAAGTTGACTGCATTAGATTTGAGCTTTCCTAGTCCTCTGTTCCCCTATGCATGGTAAAGAGCCAGCAGAGCAGCCGTCTGGGAAGAGGAAAATGGGCAGAAACAAAGTAGTCAAAACGTGACTTAGCCCTTCTTTACTCTTTAGGATTTTCTATTGCAGATTGTGAACAGAAGTTTCTTAAGCTAATGATTTCACACACACATACAAATGCCATTTAAGGTCAATTCAGAGAACCACATTATAGAACATGCTGCTTCCAGCTTTCTGTCACTGACCACCTCTGGCTAGACACCCTTTGTTAAATGGCTGTATAAAACTTGGGATTTAGCCATACACTGCTTTTTTAGGAAGATAAATCTGGCAGCAGTCTGTTCTTGCATGTGCCTGTTTAAAAATGCTTAGCTGGCGTCCCATGGTCTTTCTGTATGTAATAGGATAAAATCCAAACTCCTTTGCATGGCATCAACTTCACCACAATGAAAGGACCATTACATTCTTCCTCTCCTGCCCCTGTTCATTATTCCATCATAGCAAGTCTTCTTCCTTTCTATGACACTAAGTTATAAACTTAGTGACTTTAACATACAAATGTAGTATCTTTCAGTTCTGTGGGTTAAAAGTTCAAGATGGATCCTCCTAGGCTAATCGGAGAGTTGGCAGGGCTGGGTTCCTTCTGGAAGCCCTAGAACAGCATCCGTTTCCTTCCTTACCTTTGCCAGCTTCTAGATGCTGTCTGCATTCTTCATTCATCCCCCTTCCATCTTCAAAGCCAGCAATGGCCAGTCGACTCTTGCACATGGCATCCCTCTGACACTGACTTCTGTTTTCCTCTTCCACCTATACAGACTCTTGTGATGACACTGGGCCCCCGAATAATCCAGATAATCTCTCTATCTCAAAATCTTCAACTTAATCACATCTGCAAGGTCCCAGAGTGAGAGCTTTGCGNAAATGTCACTGTTTTCATGGGGGTCCCTCTTCCTCCAACCCAAGGGGCTCATTTCTCTGGTCTCCTCAGTCCCGTGTACAAATACCTCTCCTGAAGCACCTACCTCGCACTGGAGTTTATTTGTCCTCCAGTATGTCTCTCTGACTAGATTCTGAGTCACTAAGCCTTATTTGTTTCTGCAGCCCCTGGGGCCTACCTATTAAAGGCTGTGAGGAAGAAAAATGAATTTTAATGAGTGGGATTTTAATGAGTGAAGACCTCGGGTGGAGGCAGAGGTAAGACACTATGTTTGCAGTACAGCTTAGAAACTAGTTCTGACAGCTCTGAATTGGGTCTTATCACATCATCAACCAAACCCCTTAATCCTTTAACCATTCCAGGCAGGTGTTGCAGCAAACTTAAACCATTCACATCTAAGGATATTTCTAACTTCAATGTGAGTCGCCATGGATCACAAAATGTCAGGGTTTTAAGTATCCTCCTGGACATGGCTGGGAAAGGGCAAGCTGCACCCCCAGGGCTTGGGTCAGGTTAGGGAAGTGATGCTATCTGAGTGATTTCTGAATTCCAGAAAAATGACACCCATCTAACAAATCTGACTACTATGTTGGAGGTTAAAAGCAACTTTGCCACAATATTTATTTGGTATTGCAGTATCTGGAAGCTCTTGCATTAAGAAAAAAAAAAAAAAGAACAGGGGTGCCTGAGTGGCTCAGTTGCTAAAGCATCCGACTTTGGCTTAGATCAAGATCTCGCAGTTTGTGAGTTCAGGCCCCTCTGTCGGCTTCTGTGCCAACAGCTCAGAGCCTGGAGCCTGCTTTGGATTCTGTGTCCCTCTCTCACTGTGCCCCTCCCCTGCTCGTGCTCTGTCTCTCTCTCCCTCAAGAATAAATAAAACATTTAAAAAAATAGAAAAGTTCAAATAAAGCAAAGTTGAAATAGCCTCAATTATTTAAATTGCAAGCCAAATGAGAAGTTGAATAAATTATGACCACATGAAAGGGGGGAGATCTATTTTTAAAGGCCAATAGTTCGCTGTGAATCTCCAGTGTCACTAACACTGTACAGTATAGAAATCTGAAGATATGGAAATAAAATGAAAAACGACGTGCCTAAACAGTTCAGCTGAAAGAACCCAACAGGCACAAAAAAGAAGAAATTATCACCTGTTTCTTAACTGGAATACAAAGTCCAGTGTGTTATTTTTTCTTCGTTAGTAAAACCCTTCATTTTCTTGGTTAATAAGACCCGTCTTCAACCTAAATCCCGTCAGCTTTTTTCATTTTAGTTTAGGGTACTCCATCCGTTGGTGGAATTCCTGAAGCCATAAGCAGTGTTTAAATATGCCTTTTGTTAAATTTCACTGTTTTTCCTAACCTTGAAAAAATGAGATGTTTGGATCCAGAAGGGGGCCTACTGATCTGTGTTAGAGCTCACATTCACCAAGAGGGAAACTAAAAGCTTACTGCTTCCTCTAGGTGAAGAAGAGCCCAAGGCTAAGGGGAGACATTATTGCCTGTCCATTGGGGAATGCAGCCTGAGAACCCAAGGCCTGCTGTACCAGGTAAGTTGCACATACATGCAGTACTTCATGGCAGACTTTAAACATGATGCATTTTTATAGAAAATGGAAGTACAGTTTCTCAATATGTGCGCTGTTTTTGTTCAAACTTCTAAATTTTTCTATGAATGTTTTTAGAAGTACATTTAGGAGCAATGAATACCACCAACCAAACTCTTTGGCTAAAATGGAGGACTTCAGGCCTAATTGGCAGAAATACTAATCATGTTCCTATTGATGTCATCTGGACCTTCCAAGTCTGTCCTGTACTTAAATTTTGTTTATGTACAGGCAAAGCATAAAGCTCACTGGGGAAATCACTCAGAGTATCTGGAATTAGAGCTAGAGCCATCTCAGGCCGGAACAAACATTAAAGGCTATTCACAAACCAATGAAAAGTCAATGCACCTCCAAAGTCTATTAAGGTCTGTCAAGAATGCAAACAAGTTTTATAATAAGCTAATAAAGAAAACAACTGAATCTACTAAGTGGTACTTATGGAAACAGGCTTGAGAATATAGCCTTAGAGGTAGAACTGGTTCCCACCTGAACAAGAATTGTTTACCTTGCTCCTATTAAATCCAATAATCCAAAGAGTGGTAATGATACCAAATGTTTTAGGAAGAACCAACAGTAGAAACTCCAGTGTGATCTACGAACTGCAGTTCTACTGATCGTCTCTACATCGTTCTAATGTTCTCTCTTCCGAATATAAATCTTCCATCTTGCATTTCATCCTGAACAATTTTACTATGTTCAGCATAGTAGCAACTGAAAAAAAATGTGTTTCATCTAGAAGCAAAAGTGAGAAACCTTTACAAAAAACACTGAGTTTCTCCAACGCTGAATTTCCAAGTTCTTAATATAAGCTAAGATAATGCAAACTAAAGAATGCTACTGTAACCAAACTTTTCTGCTAACAAGTATCCTCAAAAACAATGACAATTCAACCATAATAGACTATTTTTCTACAGGATGAGCAGATAATGGACCTACAAACATTCCTCCTTTTTGCTGGCTGGCTTTATAAATCTTGCAACTTGCAAGCTCAAGTTTTTTTGGAGGCAAGGCAAGTTAATGGTCGAGCTTAAAATAAATCGGTTTTTCA
>NW_027527381.1:2468881-2469578 GCF_008692635.1 Crocuta crocuta
TCTTTTTTTTTTTTTTTTTAGCCAATGAAGCACGTTTCCTCATTCCACGCCATGAAGCAATTCGATGTCAACTTGCTATGGAGTTAAATGCGACAAACTCCGAGAGCTCCAGTCTCGAGGCGGCGGCTTGCTGCACCCACAGCTTCCCGCACTCCTGCAGCATCAGGACGCTGCACTCTCCCGGCTCTGGGCACAGAACGCAAACTCAGGGCCTCCGGGCCACAGGACAGTACAGTACATCCTAACCCCGTCCCGGGGAAACTAAGGCACGGTGACCCAAGCGATCTGGAGTCTGGCGAAGGCCCCTGCCTCTCCTTGGTGTTCCATTGGCCCCGGAGGTTTGGGAGGCTCCTCGGCAGCACAGTGTGGACACCGTGCTCTTCACCGTAGGAAGATTATGGCACAAGCCCAAGAGGTGGCTGCCCCAACCCACCGCTCCCTCCCCACCCCCAGGTCCCGCCCCGCGCGTATCTCGAAGCCTCCTGCGACCCCCAGGAGCCTGCTCCTGGGACCTCGCTGCGCCTCCAGTGCGCAGCCTACGCCTTGGGCTCCACCAGCCTGAGTGCCCGAAAGTTCCGCGGCCGCAGCGGCCGCAACGACCCAGCAGCCCACCCCGTGCGGGGCTCCCTGCCACCCGCGCCCAGCCGCCCATGCTGTCCCGGCGCCCCAGCTAACCTGACGCCGCCGCGCCACTCAG